>NC_133665.1:16226335-16391115 GCF_037893015.1 Macrotis lagotis | reverse complement strand
ATTGCTTGCCAAGGTGTTGTTTATGCAGCCCCAGGCATTGCTTTAGCAGAGGTTAATTTCCTTCTTTATGTCCAGGCTCTGCCTTTGCAGTGGTTTGTTCATAACCCAGTCCTATCTGTTGCCTCAGTGATCCCAGGGCTCAGACTTTATCAGTGATGGGAACTTTCTCTGATGACCTGCTATTTAGCTGAGGCAGGACTTGACCTTCTATATAACTTCCAGGACCTGGGCTCCTATTTATCTTCTAGGACCTGGGCTGCATTGTGGCTAGAAGACTCTATTTCTCCTTCTCCCCGCCCCCACCACAAAAGACAAATCGTCACCGAAGATCTTCCACTATGTCAATATATATTAGTGAACTTTTTTGACTCTTTTTTTTTGGTGGAATCTGTAGCTTTAATGTCTGTATAAAAGTTTCATTTAATATTTATACGTTAAAAGCTCTGGGAATATGCTAACTTCACACTGTCATCTTGACTCTTCCCTGGAAGTCCATAAGGCAGTTCTTTCAGACTATAAGGACAAGGATAAAGGTAGGAATTGAACCCCTAATTTCTGAAACTCCCAGAAAAAGAAACATTGTCTACCAAAGAAACTTGGGACCTTCTGTTTAAATTATATACCCTTAAAGAATTGCTTAAAATACTGAATTGAAGGAAAGAATTTATGGAAAGAATAGTTGACAAAAAACATGGCAGAGGAAGTTTCCTTATCTTTATTGTGATGAAACCATAGGTCAGATGAGCAGTATATCAATCTGCACTAGTAGAGGGTGTTATCTCCTCAGAGGTCCCTGTACCTGAACTCATGTTCAGTCCAAGTAAAAGGTGTCACAAATACACATACAGAGGGTAAAGGTATGTCTAGAGGTGTATATGTCTATACTTCTTTAGAGAAACTTGAATTGTGATTTAATCAGCAAGAAGAAATATGCAGAGAGGAAATTCCCTCTACCATATATATGTTTATATGTCTACATGTTTATCATATGTATGAGCATGAAATTGTAGTATTAGAAGCATAGTTCAAGTTCATATCAGGAACTGTTCCACACAAGATATATCTGTGAAGATATATACATTATATATTATATAATATAAATTATAATTATATATATGTAATGTTTCTATGTTGACACAAATCTATACATATACATTTTGGGGTGTGTGGATTAGATAAAAAGAAGCTTTAAAATTATCTATGACTTTCATTCACATCAATGCCCACCTGAATCCCTTTATCGGAAGTTTCTCTGCCTTGCCTATTTAGACACCTGAATAACAAATACCCAAAGATCAGGTGAAGTTTAATAGCTAGTTTGGGGGAAGTTAATTTCCATATCTCCATGGTTCTGACCTTTAAAAGCTAAAGATGGGTTTGGGTGAAGGAGATGTAGACAAGAGGTCATGGAGTGCTCAATGAAGAGAAATTTAAATGTATCATTTTAATGATAAAATCATAAGTCAAATTAATATCTGAACCTATTCTGTTAATACATGTATATGCATATTCATAATCATATACATGCACACACATATATATGTGTGTGTGTGTGTATATATATATACATATATGTATATATATATATATATATATATATATACATAAATGTGCATGTAAATTTGCCCTTTCTTTTTCTTTGCTTTCTAAATATATTGCATACACGAAATGATAGATCAGGTTCAACTCAGGGCCTGCTTTACAATATTTTTTAAAATAAAATAATAATTACAAAGTGCTTAGTACAATACTTGATATAATAAGTAATATATAAATGTTAGTATTATTATAATTATTATTTAAATACACACAAATGCACATATTTATTTGCTGGAAATATGTATACAAAATATGTTATAAAGCAGATGCTGATCTGCCTGATATATGATTTCATCTGAAAAAGAGAGAAAGAGAGGCAGTCAGGCAGTTAGAGATCCAGGGAGGAAGAGAGAAGGAAGAGAGAGAAGGGGAGGGGAGGTAAATTGAAAACTGGATCAATTCTATTGATTATTTTATTTTATTTAGGGCAATGGGACTAAGTGACTTGCCCAAGGTCACACAGCTAGGCAATTAATTATTAAATGTCTGAGACTGGATTTGAATTCAGGTCCTCCTGTCTCCAGGGCCACTGAGATGGGCCAGTTCCTTTGATTTCTTGCCAGTAACTCAGGTAGAAGACTTTTAGAGTGAAGGGATTGGATAAAAGGAAATTTCTAAATCATCTATGACTTTCATTCTTATTAGTGACCAACCCAATCCTTTCATCATAGGTACCTCAAACTTGCCTATTTTGTCTCCGGAATAATAGACACTCAAGGATCAAATAAAGTTCAATAGCTAGTCTTCAGAAAGTCAATTTCCATGTTTCCATGGCTCTGAACCTGTGAAGCCAAAGAGGGATTTGGGTGGCCAATTTAGATGTTATACTTCAAAGAATTGAAGTTAAAGTAGAAATGGACAGGAGGTCATGAAATGCTTATTGTAGAGAAAGTCTTAATTAGGCAATGTGAATTAAAATTGCCTTACTTAAAAAAAAAGTAGTGTATTGACTAAAAATGGAACAAACCCTCATTAAAGACTTGAGCCTACTTCTGGATTCCTAAAAAAGTGAAATACAAAGAAAAAAAATCTTTGAATAAGAAATGATTGGTTTTCCCCCTAAAGCTAAAAAAAAGAAAATGGAGAAATGGTCTTTGATCATTTTAATGTCTTTTTCTCATAAAAGAGTTTCCTATTCTAACTCATCTAATAATAACATGAAAGTAGGAGATAGGGAAAACTTCAAGAAATGAAAAGGAATCATCCCTAACTCAGTAGTCCTCAATTTACCTAAAATCTTCCATCTCTACTGTAGCCACTAAGAAATTTGATTATAATTTTCTAAAAGAATTTCAACTTCCTAACTAAGGTAAATTTGATTCATTATTTCCCTGTCAACATCAAAAGAAGGAAAATCAACTATTGTTATCAATTTAGCTATGTTCTGAATATAATCTAGAAATTGCAGCATTTTCAGCAATCCTATATATCTCAGTTCTTTGCCAAACTATCTCCCCTACACAGGCTACACTATACTCCCTGCCCTCCCTCCTTTTCTTAGTAAAGCAGTTTAACCTCTTACACTGAAATTCCTTGCCTCCCTATTCCTCCTGAATATAATGCCATGCCAAACACCAACCTTAAGTTATTTCTACCATCTACTTCCTTAACTCCTAATTATATGATGCTGAGAAAAACTGGAAATTGTGTTAATTAGAATGATTGTAAAGTTTTGAGGCATAATCTAAATCATAATCTAAATCACTAAAGCAAGGAAATATTTTTAGACCTCTCTATTGCATTTCCTATTTTCCAGCCTTCCATAGCATTCCCACCCTTACTCTTTCAAGGATTCCTCTTTCCCCACCAAAACAACTAGGCTGCTAAGACCTTCCTGTTCTCCACCCTTTCTTATCTCACATCACTCATGCATTTTCTCCCATTATCTTCACTTTCACCCCTAAGGAAGAAGAGTATCTCTTTGCCCCTTGACATGCTTTCTCCAACCCATCTTCTCCAACAGATTTCTTCAACTTTCATATCAATTCTCTTACTAATCTTCAGTCTTTCTATTGATTTTCTGTTGCTTATAAACATGCTCATTTCTCTTCCAAACTTAAAAAAATCCTAACTTGAGCCAACCTCCCCTTCTAACTATCATCATGCAGCTCTCTTTTCTTGTCTAAAGTCTTAAGAAAGTATTTAAAATAGAAGGCCCCATTTCCTCTTTTCTCACTTCCAAAACCTACATAATTTGGCATTATTCAACTGAAGTCTCTCTCTCTCTCTCTCTCTCTCTCTCTCTCTCTCTCTCTCTCTCTCTCTCTCTCTCTCTCTCATTACCAGTGATTGATCTCTTAATCATCAAATCTAATGGCCTTCTTGATCACTTTTCAGCCTTTGACACTGATCACCAGCTCCTGGATACTTTCTCCTCATTTTCATCCTACCTCCTTGATGGCTTATCCACATCTGCCGAAACTTCATTCAGATCATGTCCACTAACTGAATGTCCCCAAGGGGGACAGATTTATAGAATTATAATCTCTTTTGTGTTTGTGTTCTGTATAAGGAATCAGCAAACATAGCCCATGGGATAAATTTTGCCTGTTACCTTTTTGTAAGGCCATGAACTAAAAATAGGGTTGTTATTTTTTTTACATTTTAAAATGTGGGCTTTACACTTTGTATGAGTTTCACATGCATAATTGATGTCATATTGCTTTACTTCTCAATGGGTGGTGAAGGGGCTGGAAAGTGGAAGAGAAATTGGAACTCAAAATATATTTTAAAAGAATGTTGAAAAAACTAATTTAAAATGTAGGCTAGATTTGAGTCAAAGACCATAGTTTGCTGACCCTTACCCCATACTGTCTTACTTGGTCAGCTCTTCAGCCCACTTGGGTTCAATATAGATGTTTCCTAAATCTATATATTCAGCCCTAGTTTCTCTTGAGCTCCAGTACTTTATTTTAATTGCCTTTAGACATCTTTCTTTTTTTTAATTTTTTTATATAATATTTGTTCTCATTTTGTACAATTAATGTTATTTTTACATTAGTAAAATATTCTTGTTTAAGAGTAAACAAGATCCCCCCCCATAAATATAGACTTGCTTCAGCGATAAAGTAAAGGGGAGAGAAAAAAATTAAAATAAAAAAATAATAGTAATAATTGTAGTTATGGCCAGGTGGTGCAATGGACGGAGCACCAGCTCTGGAGCCACGAGCACCTGGGCCCACATCTGGCCCTGTACACCCAACAATCATCCAGCCGTGTGATATGCAAGCCACCCGAACCCCACTGACCTGCAAAAACCAAAAAAAAGACCCAAAATAAAACAAAATAGTAATAATAGTAGGGGTGGCTGGGTGGCAGACAGAGCATTGGCCCTTGAGCCAGGAGCACCTGGGTCCAAATCTGGCCTCAGACAACCAACAATCACCCTGCTATGCGGCCCCAGGCAGGCCACCCAGCCCCATTGCTCTGCACCCTCCCCCAAATAATAATAAAATAATAATAATAAATGTGCTTGAGTCTTTGTTCCAACACCAACAACTCTGTCGCAGGTGGATCACATTCTTTATGATAAGTCCACGGCAAAAGTTACTTCCATGTTTTTCCATCGTTGCCATTGCTGATCGCAACTCCCTCCTTTGGTATTTCTCCACTACCATGTACTATATTTTCTCTCTCCTTAGGCCCAGCATCCACATGGGCATGTGGTCCCAGACAGACCATACAATCCCAGCCACTTGCAATAAGAAAAAAAGAAAATGTGTTATATCTGACCACTCCCCCCACCATGGCCCATCCTCTCCTCCATCACTCACATCCCCCCCTTCCCCCTGTCGACCCCTCTCCTTCTTACTCCAAATGCCTATACCCCATTGAGTATATATGCTGTTTCCTCTCCTAACCACCTCTGATGAGAGCAGTTTCCCTCATTCCCCCTTGCTTTCCCCACTTCCATATCACTGCAATAGCTCATTATAATAAAGAAAAATCTTATTATATGAAATATCTTGGCCTATTCCACCCCCTCTCCTTTTTCTTTCTCCCATTACATTTCCCTTTTTTTCTATTGACTCCATTTTTACACCATATTTTATCTTCGAATTCAGCTTTCTCCTGTGCTTCAACTATAAAAGCTCCCTCTACCTGCTCTATTAACTGAGAAGGTTCATATGAGTATTATCAGTGTCATTTTTCTATACAGAAATACATGCAGTTCATCATCATCATTAAGTCCCTCATATTTTCCCCTTCTCCTCCAATCTCAATGCTTCACCCGAGTCCTGTATCTGAAGATCAAACCTTCTGTTCAGCTCTGGCCATTCCAACAGGAACATTTGAAATTCCCCTGGTTCATTGAAAATCCATCTTTTTCCCTGGAAGAGGACATTCAGCCTTGCTGGGTAGTTCATTCTCCATTGCATTCTAAGCTCTTTGCCTTCCAGTATATTATATTCCAAGTCCTACGAGCTTCCAATGTAGTTGCTGCTAAATCTTGTGTGATCCTGACTGTAGCTCCACAATATTTGAACTGTGTCTTTCTGGCTGCTTGTAATATTTTCTCTTTGACTTGGGAGTTCTGGAACTTGGCTATAATATTCCTAGGGGTTGGTTTTTCGGGATCTCTTTCTCGGGGGGATCGGTGGATTCTCTCCATTTCTATTTTGCCCTCTGTTTCTAGAATATCAGGGCAATTTTCCTGTAGTAATTCTTTGAAAATGATGTCAAGGCTCTTTTTGTGATAATGACTTTCAGGTATTCCAATAATTTTTAAATTATCTTTCCTAAGTCTGTTTTCCATATCAGTTGTTTTTGCAATGAGATATTTCACATTTTCTTCTAATTTTTCATTTTTTTGGTTTTGAAGTATTGATTCCTGATTTCTGGCAAAGTCATCAATCTCCCTGAATTCTATTCTTTATCTGAAGGATTTGTTCTCCTCAGAGAGTTTTCTTATCTCTTTCTCCATCTGGCCCATTCTGCTTTTTAAAGCATTCTTCTCCTCCATAACTTTTTGAACTGTTTTATCCATTTGACCTAAGCTGGTTTTTAGCGTGCTATTTTCTTCAGCATTTTTTTGGATTTCCTTGACTAGTTTGCTGACTTCGTTTTCATATTTTTCCTGCATCTCTCTCATTTCTTTTCCCAGTTTTTCTTCTAACTCCCTCATTTGATTTTCAAAGTCTTTTTTGAGCTCTGTCGCAGCCTGAGCCCAATTTCTGTTTTTTCTTGGAGTCTTTAGATGTAGGAGCTTGTGCTTGCTCAGCTTCAGACTGAGTATTTTGATCCTTCTTGGGCTCATTTGCAAAATATTTCTAAATTGTATTCCTCTTTTTTCTCTGCTTGCTCATTTTTCCCAGCCTGTGCCTGTTTTGGGGGTGCTTCCTGATCTTTTGGGACACTCCCACAAGGGTCTCAGTGTGTGAGGCTCTGTCCTCCCTCCTGGTCTGTGAATGACCATATGTGCCCCTTTCTGTCATGGGGCTGAGGTAGGGGGGCCCCTGCTGTTCTATGGCGGGACCTAGACTGCAATCAGGATATGAATGTGGTCAGAGCCCCAAATTCCTGTTCCAGGGGCAGAGGACAGAGCTCTGCAGTCTCTCTCTCTTCACTCCCCTCCCTAGGTTCAATGGGCTCATGCCCTGGGGGCTCCTGCTTACCTGTTCTGCCTGCTTCTGTTCCTGAATCTGGGCTCCCGAAAGACCAGGTTGCTTGCTGTGTGCCCTGAGGGCTGAGCTCCATGTGCTCACTCTGGCAGAGGTCCCCCTCTGTTCCCCCACTGTTTGCCCGATGCTCCCTGGTGCATAGGTCAGGAAACTGCCCCCACTGCTGTGAGCTGCAGCTCCCAGCTCCCTGCGGCTGCCTCCGGGAGGCTGAAGTTCTTTCGCTTTGGCAGGCCACCCCTCCAACCCCGGGGAGCAGAGCCTTTCTGCTCTTTTCCAGGTTACCTTGAGTAGGAGAACTGTTTCACTGAGTCCCTATGTGGTTTCTGTCTCTGGAAAGTTTAGTTAGAGTCCTTAGCTTATGAGTTTTATCAGAGAGCACCTAAGACTTGGATCCTTTCTTGTCACTATCTTGGCTCCGCCCCCCCAGACATCTTTCAACTAGATGTCCCATAGACATCTCAAATTCAACATGTACAAAACAGAATCATTATCTCTTCCCCTAAAATAACCTTTTTTTTTCAATTTTTTCTTCTTGTTTTTGAAGCCCCCCATAATCCAGTTTTACAACATTAGTGGTATCCTTGATTTCTTTCTCACTCTCACCTCACATACCTAATCTGTTTTCAGGTCTTCCTCATTTCTACCTTTACACCTTTTTCTTCTCTCTACTCACTTCATTAGCACCTCAGTGAAGGGTCTCATCTAAAATATGGATTACAATGATAGTCTTCTGATTGGTCCCATACCTTCAAGTCTCTTCTCACTCCAATCCCTTCTTCACACAGTTACCAACCTTATTTGTCTAAAACACATGTCTGGTCTTGTCATTCCCAAACTCAATTCTCCACTGGCTTCTTATAACTTTAAGAATTAAATATAAAATCCTATTGTTTGGTTTTTTGGATACTTTCATACTCCATGGAGAGCAAAGCAGTGTACTCCATGTCACTTACTTTCCCCAGGGCTTGCTTTTAGTTCTACAGAAACTTGGCTATGTTGGCAGACCAAAAGTGGGCAATGATAGCTTTCAAGACTCTGTGCTCAGGGACTTTTAGTTTTTTTGATGATATCCCATTTAAGATAGGAGGTAAATTTAAAACACTGTCTAATATTTGTCTGTCTTTTGGATGCTCCTTGTCTGATTGCTTAAAAACTATGTGGGGAAATACAATATGACTTTTCCTGGGGCCTGGGAGGTGGGAGTGGGCAGAAGAAATAGAAATCAAAGAGAATTCCAAGAGTGACCCAGAGAGTGATAGCAAAGTGGGTTTCTCAAAGAAAAATGCCTGATAATAACACAGTTGCCCTATCCTTGCAAGCTTATAGTCCAATATTCTCATCCCAACCTATTTCAATAAATAGACCATGCTTAGCCCACCCTAAACAAAGGTAGTCTTCAACCACTCTGACCTTGAATATGAAGAGGACCCATTGACAATATAGAATCAAAAATTATTGATGGGAAAGAAGAACTATACCAATCCTGTTGGTACAACTAAGCCTGCTGTGGCCCAGATCTTAGACAATAACTTGGCCAAGTTTTGGTTACAGGCCTGGTTTTGTGTTACAGGACCAGAAAATCTTGACATCCCTAGTCCCTTCACAAATCCTTTATCATTTCAGTTAAGTAACTGAAAAGAGGTCACTGATTTTCAAAGTATCCCTCCCCCTCACTGATGTGAACATTATCAAGTCTCTTCCCTTCCCCAAATGAGAAGACAGGCACTTTTCACAGCGTCTCCTGCCTCTAAAATAGCACTCTTTCAAGTTCCTTAAAACTTTGCTCTCAAAACAATGATAGGGAACTTAAATCAACACAACTTTAAAATTGTTACAAGTACTATCCCTCTCATCCCAGTCGCTTTTCCTTATCCATTTTCTCAGTCTGAACAGAAGAGTCATTTCCTCCAAACTCAATGTTGACAGACATTTCATACATTAGGATATGATGTCCAACATCCCTATCTGTCCCCAGTATTCAAGTAAAACAGTCTGCAATTATCCCCCAATGAGCAGCAATATGTGTGGACATTCATCAACATGAGTTATTCATATGATTGCATCTTGAAGGATATGAAAAAAGAGAATTTAGAGAAAATTTTTGATTATTTGCACATGGACAACTCTGTGAAAGGAACATTGATGCCATTTTGGTAGAAAATGCTTTGGAAATATACCAATGTTCAAAGGAAAAGACAATAAAATATCTTTGGGTAATGAGCAAATTTAAGGAAATGGTCTTTGAACTGAAAGATATTAAGGAATTTTTATTACTACACATCAATGACCAGGTAATGGATTGGAAGAACTCATGATTCAAGCAGAAACTAGCCAAGAGAGGTTCTCTGTCCACCTTCACTCTGTCAGGGAGAATCTTTCTTTTGGGGAGATCCGAAATATTTACAATAATCCCTTCCCCTCCAATACCTTCACATTGTCCTTAGGAAAAAAAGAGATAATATTTTGGGTTTGTTGTTCTTGTTTGGGAAATGGGAAGAGAAGAGACAGGAAGGGTACTTCTGTACCTTAAGGAGAATTATTGTCACACATTGATTTGTATGCGAAAGAGAATGACAAAGGTAAAGCAAGAGAATGTTGGGATTTCTAAGCCCTGCCCCCATTCTATCCATCCAATTAATTTTATTTATCTTGTTGAAAATTGACTTTTCCACTTGGACCTGGTGTTTCTGGTCTATGTTTGTGAGTGTGTGTGTGTGTGTGTGTGTGTGTGTGTGTGTGTGTGTGTGTTTGAGTGAACAAACTTGTTGTTGTGTTCTCACCCTTTCTATGAGCAGGAATATCAGGGTTGTTTCAGGAAGGAAGAGACTCTGAGGTTGTCATTGTTTCTTTGAATGTCATATGTTCATCCAAGACACCCTTCACTCTTATTCTGGCTAAGAAATGCCTGTTGACTGAATCCCTTCCACTTATTCTCTGTATCCCTTAGGAACAGTTTATCTCCAGCTTCTCTTCTATCATACTGGACCTCTGTCACCAGTTTCTGTTACTTGTCAGTTCTCACCTTCTTCAATGCTGTACAAGAGTCTTCATTCCCAGAGGGCAATGGTCATACCATTTCAGAGCTGTCAGCTCTCATTCTGTCTCTCTGTTCTCTGAAAGCCTGCTCCTCCAAAAGGTGGTGCTCAGCATCCCTATGCTTTTTTTACCCTCCACAATCTCAATAGCTTAGCACATCATTCTCTGTAATTTGATTTATCTCCTGAAAATGGGGCTTTTCTTTTACCAGATGCTCAGCTTGAATCTAACCTCAGAAACATTTATAAGTTGTAAGACCCTAGGAAAATCACTTGACCTTTATCTTAGTTTCCTCATCTGTAAAATGAAGGCTGTAATAACTTCTACTTACTATTGTTATTGTGTGGATAAAATAGTACATGTTCAAAGCACCTTGAAAAATTTGAAGTGCTACATTAATGCTAACTATTGTCATTGTTCTTAATAGTAAGTCCCAGTCTCAAAACTCACAAAGTAGGATTTGGTATCAAATGCAGGCAATTAAAGGAACTTCTACTTTTGCTGGCCCAAGAAATATTTGTTTGTTATACTTATTTATGGTGTCACCAGCTGCTGTCTCCTTTCTTCTTCCAGTATCCCAGGATATTTATCTCCCACTCATGCATGCACCTTTCATTGGAACAAGGGAGCCCCATTGTTCCAATTGTCCCTCTTCACTCATCTTCTTTTGAGTGGGGATGTTTGTAGAAGAGAACAGAAATGACACTGCTTTCTTGCAGCATGAATATCTGGTCATCAAGATAAGGAGATTTATTATGTCTAATATAGTCATTTTTGCTATTTAAAAAGTGAAATAAATTATTGCACAGATTCAGCCACTTATTCAGATTCTGGAAGTTTGAAGATTCTGCAACTACAGGTGTCAGAGAAACTTTGCATTTAAGGTAAAGGAGCTAGTTGTTATCCAAGATGTGGAGGTGGTATAAAGAAAAGAAAAGAATCATTAGCATAGCTTCCCTTGGTCTTAGTACAATCAGATTTCAAAAAACTGATAATGTAAGATTTCACAAAGTTATAGAGAATGCATAATTTCTGTCTAAATCTCATAAATAAGAACACTGAAAGAATCTCAACCTGATCCTGAATAGAGAATAGAGATTCATAGATAGAGAAAATATTCCAATAGTAACAGCTATTGTTTTTAGTGTGGCTCCAAAAACATAACTATTTATTTTTTCCTTTTTTATTTATTTATTTTCATCCATTTGCACATGCTTATTTTCAAGTTACAAAATTTCCTTACACCCTCCCTTCCCACCCCGCTCCCCGAAATGATGAATAGGTTAGTATTGTACATACATGTTTTGCTAAACATGTTTACAGATTAGTATTAGTTATTTTTAGTATGAGTAGTTAGGATTAAGGGAAAGAGATACATAAGAGATAATTTTTATAAAGTGTTCATCAGATTCTGAGGGGTTGGGTTTTTTTTTGTCAGTGTATATTTTATTTTGTTTCTCTTCCTCTGGATGGGGATAATAACCAGTCTAATACAATTGTCTTAACTCTCTGAACTGCTGAGAGGAGCTGCTTCCATCACGTTTGTTTGGCTCACAATATTGTTGCTGGATAACAATTTATTTAAGGCATCTTCTTCACAAAATGATAAAATAGTCAGATGTAGAAATGACAACATCCATAAAAAGATCATCCAGCTTTTTTTGGAAGACATCCATTGATGGAGAACCATATTCCATTTTTGTATAGCTCTAAATGTTTAGGTTTCCATTACAATGAACTATAATTTCTTTATCTGTAACTTTCAGCCTTTACTCCTAATTGTGTCCTCTAGTATCAAGTTAGTTGATTGATTTCCTGGGTTCTTAAAGAGAACCAAAATGGTATCACTATGTTGGATTCAAGGAACAATGTATCTGACTATAGCTGATTAGATCAATATGGTTGGGTACTAATAGCCTATATGAACATTTGAAGTGGAAATGGCTAAATTTGTACATCTCATTTCTTTTCAACTGTTTCACGTCTGCTTTGCTCATAGGGCATTACATATTCTTTGATCTGGGCATGCCATGTGAGAGATCCTTTTCTAGCACTTTCCATGTCACACACACAATTGATTACAAAGTTCTTCAGAAAGAGTGTCTTTTCTCCATAAAATATTTTTTTTTAGGCAGACATGCATTTAACATTCAAGCAATGTGGGCCTCCCCATAAGAGTTGCTCTCTCTGCAGTAGTTTGAATATTTGGCAGTTTGGTTCAAGAAAGGATCTCAATGTTTGATAATTTATTTTTCCAGATTTTCAGTATCTTCCTAAGATAATCACATGGAAGCTATTCAGTTTCCTGGCATTCTATCTGATTGTCATGGGCATACAACAATGAAGTCAATCCATTGGCTCTGTAAACCCTCAGTTTGGTAATCTATCTAATAATAACTAATCTATCTAATAATAACTCTTCTCTCTACACTTTTCTTTGGGGTCTCCCAAACACTGACAGTGTGTGTGTCAACCTCATGATCTATGTGACATCAGTATTTCTGAGGAAATTTCCAAAATTTCTCCATATGTTGTAACTGATGGTTCCATGTATGGATGGTATGGTGGTGGCTGGTGGAGAACCTGTGTTTTCTCCATTTTAATTCTTAGGTCAATATTAGCACAAGCAGCAGAGAATCAATCTATATTTTGTTGCATCTCTGTTTCAGAGATTGCATTGAGTGTACAATCATCTGTGAACAAAAAACCATGCACCAATTCTTCCTTCATTTTAGTCTTGGATTGTAACTTTTTTCAACTTAAATAATTTACCATGGAAGCTGGTGGAAGCTAACCTTGATGTCATGTTTGTCCTCACTGAAGGCTTCTGACAATATTGCTGAAAACTGCATGTTATAAAACATAGGAGCAAATACACAACCTTGTTTCACTCCATTGATGACATCATTAATTATCCAGAATCTGGTAAATCATGCATCATGAAATTGACGTGCAATTCTGATGAACTCTGAGCAACTGAGCTTTGACATTTTCCAGGGTCAAGCAAAACAAGTCAAATCTCTCAAAAACCTGAATATATTCATCATCTCCAGACTAAATTTAATATTTCTTTCAACCAAGACATCTGCAGTATAATTTTGAGTACCTTCGAGGCTTTAAATTCCACACTTTGGACATACCACAGTCTTGTTAATTTTTTTTTTTTGCTAAACTCTGGTGTCCAGAAATAAACACAATATTTTAAATGGCTTCTGATTGAAATAAAGTACTTTGACATTATGAACTTCACTTAATGATTAACTAACCCTAACCCTAACCCTCCTCATAGTTCCAGGGCAGAAGGTGTGCTTGTGGTCATCCACAGACAAGAGCACAAGCCAGGCAAGCAGTCAGAGCCTCTCAGAAGACATTGAAAGAACTGAGGTCCTTGTGGGAATGCCCCAATAACAACTCAAAAGCTCACACACAACCTCCCTTGTGAAGCCTTCCTTGAGTCCCCTTCTCCTAGCTACTAGGTTTTCTGCTCCAGAATTACCTTTTTATTTGTTTTTACCTGTCTTGTTTATAAAGGTGTGTGTTGTCTCCTCCTATAAAATGTAAGTGACTTGATCCAAGAGAATATTTATTTTTGTCTTTGTATTTTGTATTCCCAGTCTCTGTCCCAGTGAATTGTCTTTTGAAAATACTTATTGGTACATTGGTAATTTTATGTCATTTAAGACTGAAATTTAATCCACAATATTAATAGTGCCCATGGAGCCAAAAACAAACCAAATGGATATTTTAATTTTGATTCTAATATTTTAATTTTTAATTTAAATTTTAGCAGTGTCATGATAACAACCAAGAAGCTTTATCAAGATCTATGACAATTTGGTCTATGAGGAGAGTGAGAAGAGAAGAGAAAATAATAAACATTTTTATAGTGTCCTACTATATGTTAGAGACTGTGCTAAGTGCTCAAAACAAACTGGGAGATAGGTTTATAATTTTCCTCATTTTTGAGTTGAGGAAACTGATGGAAACAAAGGCTAAATGAATTGCCATGGAGCTCAATTTGAAGGGGTCACCAACAAGCTAATAAGTCTATAATGTTGAAGCAGTAGTTAGTGTTACTTTTTTAATATAGGGGACACTAAACTATAATTCTATTCAAATATTCTGCTTCATGCCTAAGTCTAGCATTCAGGCTTAGGATTGGAATGCAATAAAACCCTTTTAGCCCATTAAAATACAACACAGATAACTTTATTAGAAAAAAGGATTCATTTTACTGGAAACAGATGCCGATGCCGTCCCTCTCTGACTCTCCATTCTCCAGGACAGCAATACTCGGTCAGAAAAACCCAAAGTAGAGGAGTTGGAAATCTGCCCAGTCCCTAAACCAGAGCCAACTCCACATGGGTTGGGCTATGGACCAACCAAGTCTTAAAGACATTTTCTTGCCTCCTTAAAGGGAAACTCTCTCAATTTAGGTAAAATAAACTTTCTCTCTGTCACACTGAAGAACCAAATTTTTAGCTTTCCCTACTTTAACACATCAAGAGCAATACTGCACTGGGGTGGATGTTATCTCTAGACATTCAGATCATATCTCCCCCACCTTATTAGAAAATCCCCATCATGATTTTCTACATCCAAAATAATTTCTCTCTTGATAGCCAATATTCTAGTGATGAATCTCTTCACCCTTATGTAAGCTGGCCCCCAGAAGATAAAGACAGTGTGGTATAGGAAAAAGCAGGGATTCAGTATGACTTCACATGAGTTCAAATCTCAGATCTGGCACTTACTACGTGACCTTGACAAATCAACACATCTCTCTGAGCCTTATTTCCTCAGCTAAGATAGTTGAATTGTTCCTCAACTGAGAAAGAGGCCAAGAAGTTCAGATGTCTTATCTGAAAGACTATATAATTTAAGAAAATAATTCATACAGTTACCCATGGATTTTTGTGCTTCTCTAATTTCTCTTAAATAAGACAGATTGGGAGCAAAAATATTTCAAAGTATATATTCATTTCTGGCCCTGATGTCTAAGCCCAAAGTCTTCCATCAGGATCCAATATATTATAATTCAATATGTGATACACACACATACACACACACAGTCACTGAGTTTTGAATTTAATATGTCTAGTGGAGGTTTCATCTGAATTTTATTTAAAGTGTTTGATAACCTTACTTTCTGTCAAATCTTGATTAAATCACATGGCAGAAAAACCAGTCTTCTGATCAATGTGGCATAAGAGAATGAAGGGCAACAGGGCAGCATAATGGATAGAACCTTCTGAAGGCTAGTATCTGACCTCAGATACTTACTAGCTGTGTGACCCCAAGTCACTTAACCTTCTTTACCTCAGTTTCTTCATCTATAAAATGATCTGAGTAGGAGATGACAAATTACTCCAATATCTTTGCCAAGAAAACCCTAAATGAGATCACAAGGAGTCAGACATAATTGAAAAAACTCTGAAGAGTATCAAATCTGGTTTTAATCTAATTTGGTTTTTGACATATAAATGCATGTGTATGTGTTTGTTTATTTTCACTGGGTCTGTATTTTCATCAGTGTAGAGTAAAACCCTTAAAAAAAAAGAAAAACAAAATCCTCCCTCTACTAATACAGATAAACAACTCTAGAAAGTATGATCCTAAAGACTTGTCTGAGGCACTAGGAGGTTAAATGATTCACCTGTAATCACACAGACCTGGTTAAATCACACATTTTTTTTGACAATGCCTTTTTGTTGTTGCTTTTGCAAGACAATAGGGTTCAGTAGCTTGCCCAAGGCCACACAGCTAGGTAATTATTAAGTGTCTGAGGCCGGATTTGAACTCAGGGACTTGACTCCAGGGCCGGTGCTCTATCCACTGTGCCACCTAGCCGCCCCTAAATCACACATTTTATGTGTGTCAGAGGTAGGACCTGAACTCAGCTCTTCAAGATTGACTCTTTAATCACTGCACAATGCTTTCTCTTTGATATGTATGCATATCATCTGTATGTGTGTATGAATGTATCATATATACATAATATGTATATGTATTATGTAAGTGTGCAAGCATGCATATATGCATATATGTAAAACTATTCCTAAAAAAACTACATAAGCTTCATGCCATCATGGACATCATGAGTCTTAGATCTCAAGAGATTTATTTTAAAATTACAGAAACTCATATTCCATCTTAACTGTCTTGTTCTCCTTATTTTAATTTTCCAATTATATGAGTGGTTATATTGGGGAAAACAATATTGAGAGTCAAAGTCAATTTAAGGGGATGATCACTTTCCATTTAAAATCTAATATGTTATTTGTCTTTAGTTCTCAGAGAAGACCATGACATCAGGGAGGGGATGCCATAATAAGCATATGAATGGACTCTGGAGAAGAAAATGAGACTGGTGACTTAGCACACTTCCTCTTACTAAAGCCTATTTTAAGAATAGAGTATTGGGGGGGAAACTAGGTGGCACAGTGGATAGAGCACCGGCCCTGGAGTCAGGAGGACCTGAGTTCAAATCCAACCTCAGACACTTAATAATTACCTAGCTGTGTGACCTTGGGCAAGTCACTTAACTCCATTGCCTTGCAAAAACCTAAAAAAAAAAGAATGGAGTATTGGAACATCTCTGTTGCACAGTGGTTAGAACATGAGATTAGGAGTGGGGAAGAATCTGACTTCAAATCCAGTCTCAGACACTCACTAGTTGTTTGATCCTGAGCAAGTCACTTAACTATAATTGTCTCCACATTCACAAACATGCAAAAATGGGGTATCATAATAAATTAAATGCCAGACTTAGAGTCAAGAAAATATGATTTCAGCTTCTATCTCTGATACTTATTGGTCATATTACCCTGGTCAAATCACTTGATTTCTCTGTTTCAGGCAACTCTCTAAGATTAACTACTGAGAACTGTGACCTGCTAGTAGATGTAGGAGTTAAACAATAGGGTCTAAAGAGTTAATAATGGCAGCTCATTGGTTAAAGAAAACAGCAAAATTCCTCTTAGTCTTATAGCACAGAATACTATTTAGTATTTTAAGATTCTGAATAATATATTCTGAATAATATGCTGTACCAGATGTTTTCCCTTAGATTCAGATGCCCAACCCAGAGAAATGGTTCAATGGGAAGCAAATTCCTGAGCCCAAAATTTCTATGGTTGAAGTTTGGCAAAACTACTGATAATCATAATTTTTTTGAATTTTCTAAATTGATCATATCATCTAATAAATATGGAGAAAATACAAATTTCAAAGGATTAAAATTTTTACAGATTCTTAGTGAGTCAAAATGGTATAAGAACTGGAAGAACATGCTAATCAATATACATATATATGTGTCTATATATGTATGTGTATACATACATACATATATATATATATATATATATTTATATATACACAGGCACATATATAATTTGCTCTTCTTAGGAACCTGGATGAGAACTGGAAGAAACAGGTTTTCTTATTACTTACATGAGAGTCAAAAACTGACTCTCTCATGTTTTTGAGATCATTGTGGAAGAACCCATCCTTGCCACAAGCAAAGTGACCAAAAAAACCTAAATGAATCATAGGTCCTGGGAACTGGAAAAGATCTTAGTAGCCCTCTAGACTAACCAAAGGAATCTGAACCAAAAGGTGTTCCAAAAATCTTAGGGCAGCTTTGAGCTTAATAGCTTGTGTTTGTTCTATAAGTTGTCCCAAAATCTTAGAGCAGTAGTAAAAGAGAATTAAGAGAACAATTAGGAAACTATCACAATAGTCTGGGAAGAGGAGATGTGATCCTGAACTGGGATGGTACTCTCTGAATTGAGACAGATAGATATGAAAGGATAGCAAGGTAGGCTATATAATAAGTATGTCATGTGGGTAGTTTAGACTTACTTCATCCACTAAATTAATGGGAAAAGAACTTAATGTAAGGTGGAAAAGTCAGGAAAACTTCCAGAAAATGAAATGATTATTAGAAGGTAAGTAGATCAGGTATAAACAGAGGGAAGTGTTGGGGGGGGGCGGGGATCAATTACCTCCTAATCCTAGAAGCAAGTGATCTGGAGTTAAATTTTTGCTTTTAACTCTCAGAATTTTGCATTCTGCTGTTTGTTTAGACAAAGGGTAGGTTTGGAATTCTGACATTACTTAAGCCCCTTTGTAAATACAGTTATCCCTTCCATATCTCTGGATTTAGGAGTGCAGAGCCCCTGCAATCTGGAAAATCTGCCTAAAATTTTTTTTGGTCCTCCCTTCACACCAGGGAAGAAGCATGAATTATCATGGTATTAAAAGATAAAATATGTTGATTTTATGCAATACTAGGCATATTTTATGCATTTCTGATTTTCTAAATGTTCTATCTTCTGCTACCTTCACATGTCATCTGCAGTTTCTGCAAAACTCTCCCACAATTCTCATTTAATTTCTTATGCTGACCCACACTATATTGAAATCAAGATCGGGAAAATCATAATGTCTTCGGAAGGAATAACTGTAGTACAGAAGGATGTGGTATGTTTGGGGAACAGAATAGAGGTCAATCTAGCTGGAGTAGATGGTTCATGTTGGTAGAGAGGAAGAAATGAGATTTAATAGTTAAATTCAAATGTGGAAAGTAATATCTTAATACAGTTTTGTAACCACTGTGGTTTCTCAATTCAGTTCAACAGCAGTCTTTAGAAATGTGTTATAACCTCAAACCTGAGCTGTTACTAGTTTATTTCCTCTCTGGGTATTGTGAAAATAAATAAGATGATATTTATCAGAGAAATTTTTTAAAACTTTCTGGAGCTACATTAATCCAGGGTGGCAGTTATCTTTGGTGATGCTTCACTTTTTGTTTTTTTCCTGGGACATTGATTTGTTCCTGGTCAGGAGAAAAGCCCTCTCTGAATTTCTCCAGCTGTTTGGGTGAGACCATGACACTGCTTTCTCATTTGCCTTCCAACAAAAGCTGGAAGTGTGAGAGAAAAGCAGTCAGAGCAGTTTTGTGAGTTGTATCACTCAGACAAGAGAGAAAATAGCATAGGAACAGACGTGATTCTCCCTGGTGATGAGGAGAGTCTTCAGAAGTCTTCCCATCCAGTGTATAAATCTAGACATGCTCGTTCATTGTTAGAACACTACATCAGAAAGAGCACCAGATTGGGGTCAGAAAGTTCAAATTCTGCTACCACCACTTATTACTTGGTGACCTGGGGCAGGTTTGTTGATTATTCAGCATTAGGAAGGATAGCTCATGCATTCCACAAGAGAGTCAAAATGCAAAAAGACTTTGACAATCTGAATCAAGCTAAATGAGATGACACTAAATCAGGTTAATTGGTTGGTCTTACACTCTGGTTCATAACATCAACTTCATGAAAGGCAGTGGGGTATACTGGAATGAATGCTGAATTTGGAGTCATGAAATCCTAGATTTAAACTGGAAGAGATCTTGGAGGTCATCTAATCCAATCCTTTTATTTAACAAGTAAGAAAACTGAATCTCTAGGTAAATTAGGTGACCTGCCTAAGTTCACCCAATCAGGATCTGAGATAGGATGTGAATCTAGATCAATCCTCTGCTCCTGAGCCAGTGTTCTTTGAGAAAAGTAGGTGGGATAGTGGATAGAGCCCTCAATCTGGAGTCAGGAAATCCCAAATTCAACTCTAGCCTTATCACTTAACTTTTGTTTGCCTCAACTTTGGCTTCCTCAATTATAAAATGGGGATAACATCTGCCTCACAGAGTTGTAAGGATTAAATGAGATAATATTTGGTTTTGTTAAAAATTGCTTAGCACATAGTGATTGTTCATCCTTCATTTTGAAGTATGACATGATGATGATATAAGTGATATCTTGACTTGAATGTGAATTGGATTTAAGTGAAGCAGAGTTGCATAGTCATCAACCTTACTCTCTCAATCATAAGTCCTGTAGCGAGATGACTGGCTATGGCCCAGGAAACAGTGGATGATGTTGGCATCTTGAATATCTGACCAAGCTCTAATTACTCCACAGAATTTGTTTCAGTCTCCTTCAAAGTCATTAGTACACATTATTCTCATCCTCCCATTCCACCAAGAAACTCTTCACATGCTTAGGGTAGACACCTGGACCTAACTCCCTGATGAGTTTGAGATTTGTTGCTATCCTCAACCTGGTTTAGCCTGTTTCTTTCCTCTTTTCCACTGCAGTTACTTACACCTATATGATATTTGATAAATCAAATGATATTTGATAAATCAATTATCCTCTCTGAGTCTCTATTTCCTCATCTATAAAATTGAGGATTGAATTAGAAAACTTCTATGATAGGCTAAGTCCAGACATAGGCAGAGTATAAGAAGAGTGCAGGTCCTATGTCATTTCAAAGCTATAGTATAGATAAATTTCAAGACTTGTAACTAGGGAACGTTATATAGAAGAATAAGAATAGAAGATCCTGCCACATTGGCAACTTCAAGCATATCAAAGAGTTTTGTCCTGGTTCTATACTCCTTGGCTACCCCATAGACATAAAAGCACTCAATGTAGTCTTAGCAGATAAGTTGTTTGAGAGGAGTTATTTGCCCAGGGTTATGTTACATACATAACCTGAACTCGCATTCCTGACAGAGATCTTTTTGCTGAACTCAAAAGAGTTTTTTCCTTCAAAGAGCCAGTAAATAAAAAGACTTTTGATATATGCCCAAATTCCTTATCTGATTCTCAACCACTCAGTGTAACTGAAAAAGTCAATCAATAACTATTAAACACCTAAGATGGGGACAGCTAGGTGTCACAGTGGATAGAGCACCAGTCCTGGAGTCCAGAGGACCTGAGTTCAAACCCGGAGTCAGACATTTAATAATTACGTGTCTGTGTGGCCTTTGGCCAGCCACTTAATCCCATTGCCTTGCAAAAAATCATCAAAAAGCCCACCTATCATATACCAGGCTCTCCTTTAAGTGTTGGTGATGCAGAAGAATCAAAATGATAGCCCCTGCCCTCAAGGAGCTTACAGTCTAAAGGACTCTCCACAAGCTCTATTATGTGTAAGACTAAATTTGAGTAGAGGAAACAAAGAAAGACAATAACACAAGTCCCTGTTCTCAGGGAGTTATGTTCTAGTTGGGGAAATCACATATAAATAACTATAAGCTGTACATATAAGATAGGGTGACTAGGAGGGAATCTCCAACCTACTTGTAGTGGGGGGTGACAGAGGAGAAGAGGAAGGGAGAGGAAAATGGGAAAGGCTGCTGGTCAAAGGTAATTTGAACTGAGATGAATATTTCAGCCTGGGGACAGTCAGAAGTCATTGAAAAACAGGTTTCATATTCAGAGAATAACAAGAAAAAAAGCATTGCTTGATCATAGAATACATGAAGTTTTAATGCAATTTCCAAATGCGTTTGAACAATTTCTATTTGCCATTTCACAAAATATCTCAGGACCAATTGACTCAGATACTTGACTTCAGAATTGAGAAAGTCTTCCTACTACTAGCATCATTCTCAACCAACAGAGAGGAGCAGGAAAAAAAATTTCCTTTTACAGGGTAACTACAAGTTGTTCTAAATCACTGAGTTGTCTTTTCCAAGGGTATTTACATTTTAAACGATATAAGATCTTCATGTGAACTGAAAGGTTTTTCCCCCTAAGAGAATAATTTCAAGTTCTGGATGGATATAGGGATAGTATCTTCTCAGTACTCTTGAAATCACATCTGTTACCCATTAGGTCTGTACAGAAGTCTGATCATATCTGTCAGGATAGTTATATTACCAATATACTCAGCTGACCTGAACTTGCCCATATTTTACTCTGTCATAATCATTATTGTTAGTATAGTTGATATTGTTGCTTTCACTACTACCACTATTATAGCTAAAATTTATATTAGATGTTTGTGAAGCACTTTACATTTACCATCCCATTTGATCCTCACAGTCAACTTGTGAGAAAGATGCTATTATTAATCTCCATTTTGTAAACAAGGACCTGAGGCTGAAAGAAACTAAATGGATTTCCCAGAGTCCCACAGCAAGTAAATGCAAGTAAATCAAGTCTTCCTGAGTCAAAGTTCAACATTTTCTCTATGACTCCATCTGCCATATTGGACCTAGAACAAAAGTTGGTGATAAGAACATAGCAGGTTGGATTTACAGGAAGAATTAAAACACCATTTCATGACATTACTACTTCTAACTAGAAGACATTCTGATACTTGTTCAGACATAACTCTGAGTATCCGAACATTGTGAAAAGGCCATAAGGATGCCGAAGCCTTATTTGGAATAGAACCTTTTCTTAATTAACTTTCAACTGTCAAAGTTCTTGCTTTACAATTAACTCAAACCATTTCTTTTCTGAATATGAATCAACAGCTTCTCCTTATCAGTCTCTTTCACATTTCCTGTCTGATAGCATATTTTAATCCTACAAAGATTGTGTTATTAAAGTTTTGTGTGAAATTGTGATTGCCATCGTTGGAACTGAAGATGCAATCAGGAGGAGAATTGATGCCTTATAATTCAATGAATAGATGAATATGCTTCTGCGGTAATTCCTTTAGTAATTACTTGTGTAAACTATGTGTTTCTGTAATTGAAACTCTGCCGAGTGGGGTAATTTATCAAAATCCATCATTTATTAAAGCATTTTCATTCTAGTTTTTTTGATTTCTCTACATGCCCTCCATAGTATATTGATTCCCTACCACACCTTAAGTCAATCAAAACCACTCGAATTTTGGGGAAAACACCACTTTAAAAAAAAAGCCAGTACATTTAAGTGGAAGTTTAAAACTCCATTTTCAAAAAGACACAGTTATTACTGCAGTTTACAATATGTATTTTCTGCCAGACAGAAGTATTTTCCAAAATGGTCTTGCAAAGATTGTGCCAATTTTCCAGATAATAACACTATTTTTTGTAGTCACTAAGTAGTCTATGTGTTGACTCCATTCATCTAGCAATAGCACTATAAAAAGAGACAGAGCTCAGGATGTGTACTTTGCAAATGGGAGAAACTGAGTCACAAAATCACTCAGCTACAAAGCTGGAAATGGTAGGATCTGAAACTGGGTCGTCTTCTTGTATAAAGATGATTGCCATTAGCATGGTATATTTAGAGAGAAATCTGAAAGAATCCAAATAGATGTTCCCATTAGTTTGCCACTTGCTGTTTATACTTTATCTATTAAAATTACTCTCTCAGATCAAGGTATTAAAGGGTAATTGTTACCTGGGGAGCAATCCAGATGGGGGATTTATAGTTGATAGATGCTCACATTATAATATTATCAACTTAATTAGGATTCTTTAATTGGAATTAATTGATTGATTAAGGAACAGTGGATTAAAGTTGAAGAGCCATGGGAAATTGGTCTTTGCTTATGTGCCCTTAGTACCCCACAATATCTATGCTCTTGAAAGACTGCTCTGAGGAGCTCTCCCCTCCTCCCTCAATGCTACTAGTTAGACAAAAGAAGCATCGGCCCTGTCCACACATAGGAATGTGTGTGATCAGCACATTATCAGAAAATGGCAACTTATGAAGTCTTAAGTATCCACCAAATCTGAAAGGCCCAAATTTCACATGGCTTAGGCTTTGTAAAACCCCTAGATGACCAGGGAAGCCAAGGCTAAGCAAGTCCCAACTTTTTCTTCTTTTAGGTGAAATTTCCTCTTGCAATGAGGAAGAAGAAAAATGTATCAGAGACACTGGTCCTACCACAATGTATATCATCAGATTATGCTGCTTGTTATTCTCTGAATATATCAAATATTTTTCTTCATCAATGCCTTTACTTAAAATTATTGTGTATATAGAATATATCGCTCCCTGACTCCAACTCTCCATCTACATCTATCTTATTCCTAGCTAGCTCAGTCTTTTGATAGCAGTCCAGATGCTACCTCTCCCATGAAATATTCTCTGATCTCTGAACCAGATGCTATTTCTTCTTTCCAAAATCCATAGAGCCCTTTCTGCTTCTCCTGTTACACTTAATCACACTTGACCATTACAGTGTGATAGGCCATGTGACTGAGACTAGATGCATTTAGTACCAAGAGACCTACTTGGAGATCATCATGTGCTTCTTTGCTTCCTTTCTTTTATGGTTCTATTAGTCAGTAGTCAATAAACATTTCATGAACTCCTATTATATTTCTTAAGAACCTACTCTATGTTTTAGGCCCTGTTAAGGATTATGGGTTCCTTGAAATTATAATCTATAATAAATATAGTCAAATGGCAAAGCATTCCAGTATGTTTGCCAAGAAAACCATAAATGGCGTTCAAGAAATCTAAATAGCACAATAATAGGTGCTTAAAAATACTGGTTGACTGACTGAAGAGGAGGGTCATAATATTATCTGGCCATTTGATGCATGATCAAATAGTCATGAATAACCTACCTTCTGCTTCACTGTTCTCAAGCTTTCTTTTTTCTGAATCTTTATGTAATAGTAGAGTCTATCCTCCTAGTTTAATGTAATTTAGAATATATGGTCTTCTATATACTAAAAATTATTAAAGCATGTAATCTCTCTTCACTTGGCTCAAGTCTTCATTTTCCCATGTACCTCCCATCCCCAGTCATGATTTCCTTCTCTAACAGGATTTGACCATTGCCTATTTTCTTTTTTCATTAAACTTAGAGTTTTCAGAAAATTATTTACTCTAGAATAGCTAATTAATGTTTATAGGAGGTCTCAAAACTGGGTGATTCTTTATAATCTATACACTGATAGTTGGCAAGATAAGTGTATCTTATCTTGAAGGAAATAGTCATATCAGCAGAATCACAGATCATTTTGATTACTGAATCTTCAGAAAAGATGGATCTAAACAGTTTTTTTTATTTTCTGTTCCAAATTCTCTCTCTCCTTCCATCCTCCCCCTTTAAAATCACATTATTAATGTGAAATGATGTCTTTATAATCAGATAGCCTAAAAAAATAAATATACATTAACAATGATAGTCACTGTTATTGAAACAGGAATTGATTTTTGTTTTCTACTCTGTCCTTCATCGTGGTCAATCTTAGAGGAACTATAAGGGAAATAGATTTGAAATCAGAGGGCTTGTATACAAATCATGATTATAGTCAATAATATCTGTTGTGATTTTAGGTAAGTGACCTCATTTCTCTTTGTTTCATTTTCTACCTCTATAAAATAAACAAGTTAGACTAAATGAACTCTGAGGTCATTTTTTTCCCTCTAAAATCTATGATCCTTTTGAACTGAATTGAAAACTAGAATGTGAATCAATTTAGATAGCAGGGTTTGGAAGAAAAGGGGAGAAAGGATCTGAAGGATGGAGAGACAGAGGGGCAAAAAAGAAAAGGGAATTTAAGGGTGCCAAAGACAAACCTTGCTTAGGTCACTATTTTGCCAAGGTCCAGACCAACTTTGTCCTCGATACTATTCACTAACCCTCTGATCCCTTCATAGTCTTAACCTCAACTATCATTCAAGAAAGGAAAGTATCTAATAATGGAATCTGAGAACATCTTGAATCTGTCTGCCATTTCTAAAGGCATTTGCATCGTAAATGGGATTTTTAGAGACTTACAGAACTAAATAAATAATGGTAGCATTTTGGATGCTGTGAGGCAACTTGGCTCAGTGAATAGAGTAATGAATCTAAAGTCAGAAAGACCTAAAATCATATTTTGGCCTCAAATATCCTCAGACATTTAGTAGTGTATAACCCTGGGTAAGTCACTTAACCTCTAAATGGCTGAAGTTCCTCATCTGTCAAATGGGGATAAATATAACACCTACCTCCCAGGGTTATTGTGGGAATAGAATGAAATATTTTTTGTTAAGTGAATTGCAAACCTAAAGGGTTACTCTGGATGGGGCAACTGAGACTTGGAAAAGCTCTTAAAAAGGTCAAGATCTCCTACAACATACTGGACCATCACCATTTGTCCTGGCTATGTCTTCCCACAGAATCTTGATGACTCTGGAGGAGAGAACAGGGCTGATGATTTTGCATAGCCCTGCCTCACTTAAATCCAATTCACTTGAAAGTCATGACATCACCCTCTTGATGTCTTTGGTCCTCTTCAAAAAGAAAGAATGAACAACAATAAAAGCTAGTTTTTGTGATCATTATTCAGAAATTGCAGCTTAAAGGTTATTACTGTTCATTTGAATTATAGATAATATCAATCCCTAACTTCTGTGTGAAGTGATATTTCATACATGTTTACTCAGGGGGCTAAGTAAGAAAGTATTCTAGGCAATTTTTACAACTGTCCTGTGGAGGAAAGAATTCTTAGCTTTGAGGAATCAAGTCCAAGTCTATCTCCTGGCTGTATGAAACCTGTCATTTAACTTCTTCAGAACCTGTTTCCCTTTCCAGAAAATGAAGATAATAATAATAATGCTTGCCCTAGCATCTGACAACCAAACAAGTCTATATAGGTGGTTTTGTTTTTGTAAAAAAGCTAAGTTCCATGTAAATGTAAGAGATTACTAATCAGGCTGTTAAGATTTACATTGCTCTTTCCTCGGGGATGAGGACCAGTCCATCAAAAAGGGATCAATCTCACCCATGGTGTCTGTTTCTATTTAATCCACTTCATCCAATAGCCTTTAGTCAAAAACACATTAGTGGCTTTTACATTGCTCTTATCCCTATGCCTTGGCACTGGATCCACTTCAGTTTAAGAAGGTATTGAAGACTGAGCTGGCTAATAAAATGAAAGCAACAGTCTGTAATGAATTAATTGCAATCAATAATCATATGGTTTCTAGCCAAGCTGTTTCAAGGAGTGTCTATGTACTTTGGCATCTTTGGGAAGCAGAAGCAATGAATGACTCAAACCAATGGTCACAAATCTTATTTTATTTCCCTAAGTGCCATAATTTCCCTTCCAGTATTTACTGCCTCTAAGATCCACTGTCACTTTCAGTTTATGGGAAGGGAAAAATGTCATTGGATGGATGAGTCAAATGCTTTCTGTTGCTATGGTCCTTGTCATTACAGGAGCCTGTGGAATTCTGAGAGGAGTGTGATGCTAGGCAAAGGTAGAGGAAGCAGGCTCTCTCCCAAGAAATGGTTATACCATCATGCCACCATAGTTGGTTAGCTTTGTTAATCTGGTATGGTTCTATTAGCTTAACTTCTTCCTTTGTTTCTTTCCTTTTTCCTTTTTTTCTTCCTTTCTTCCTTCTTTCTTTCTGTTTCTTTCTTTTTAACTTTCCCTTCTTTCTGTTCATATACCCTTACCTACAACTGTATGTTTTGATCACTGAAACCTGGAAAAATATTTTGGGAGTTTACAGACCCCAAATCACTCTGACTCTCATTGATTGATCAACAATATGTTCCAAGTTGAGGTCCATTTGGTGTTTATTTGGGTCCTGATTAGCTCAAAGTGAATGTAAATAGCAATTATATTTCTTTGGGTCAGGAACCCCAAGCTTCCCCTCCTAGATTTTTTTTTGACTAGATAAAAGAGGACATTCTTTGCTTCACATTTTTTTTTTACTTAGGCTAGATCACTGCTTCAGGCAAACTAAGTCCCTTAAAGACCTTTCTTAAAAAGAACATGCCTAATTCACATCTGGCCCCTGGATCCAAATGGCTCCTAAGAAGAAAGGCAGGTAACTTTGCACATCCCCTCTGTCATTCAAATCCAATTCAATTGCTTTTCATGGCATTGTGTCCCTCTTCAAGGACAAAAGGCAAACAATAACAACCTTCATAATCATAGACAAGTATTGCTGCCTGACTCTGCTGAATCACAAATGTGTCTATTATTAAGAAAGGAAATTGAGTAAGAGAGTGGGTGACTGGAGTAATTGATCCTCACTAGTGGAATAATAAAGCAGGTATCTCGTTAAAAGTGACATTAAAAAAGGTATAATCTAATTAAGAACATTGGACCTAGGTCACAGAGAGTGAAAAGAAGACTGAACTTAGATTCAAAAGCCTGAAATGCAGACTCTTACACTTTTACACTTGGGGCAAATAGGAGAGATATTAACCTTAGATACAGTCTGGGTGACAGGAAATATATCCTAGGAGAGCCTGAGGTTTATACACTACTAAAAGTGTGACCATCAAAAGAAAGGGCATATCAGTAATGCTTGAGGTAAAACTGGGCAAGGAAGGAATCTCCTCTTTGTTATTATTCAGTATTTTTTGGTCATGTCCAACTTTTCATGACCCTGTTTGGAGTTTTCTTAGCAAAGATACTGTAGAAATTTTACATTTCCTTCTCCAGATCATTTTGACAGATAAGGAAACTGAAACAAACAGGATTAAATGCTAATAGAACCTAAAGAAAAGCCTACATAGTTATGATTTTTCCCAGGTCTTTCTTCAAAGGAAAACCTAAGAAGTTATAGTAGGTAGGATGCTATACATGGGGACAGAAAGACCTAAGTTCAAATCCAACCTCATTCACTGCCTTAAGGAAATCATTCAATTCCTTTGCCCCTCAATGTCCTCATCTATAAAATCAGTGGCTCCAAGGTCTCTTCCACCTCTAAGTTTATGATCTTCTGATTCTAACATAAAGTTTTACAGGAAAAAGTTAAAAGAACAAGAGATCATTAAGTCTGAAAACGATCTTGAAAGTTTGCTTTTGCTATTGATTTACATTAGGTTGTCTAAAATGTATTCATAGCTGCTGGACATAACTGCTCTATTTATTGATGATTTTAAACCACCACTTATGAAATCATGACTTTTTCCCTAGGAATACATATTTCAAAGAGACTACACTATTTCAAAGAGACTACACTATCCTACTGTTGTGATTAAATTGTCTTACCTTCAATAACAGAGACTGAGGCAGAACTCTAAACCAATGGCACTTTGTTAAAGTCCATGGTCCATGGATCCATCTTATGAAATAGACCACAGATCTTCCTTACAATCCAAGATGTCTTCTCCTTACAGGCATTGGTATCTAGATATTCAAGAAAGGCTATCTCAAATACAGAATAATTCCATTGATTGATATATGATGCAAAGATTAAACTAGGCAAAACTAATATCAGCAGCTTCATGAGTTAGGCAAGGCAGAAAAAAAGATCTTTGATGATTAAGTGGTCATAGGTTAGGCAAGAGGAGATGGTACAAGTTATACATTCTGACTAGGTGGTAACAAGATGATCACTTGTTCATGTAGGATGAGAGAAAATGGTCCAGAGGTAGAAAAATAAATTGGAGGACTGTCCATGTAATTGAGTCTCTTCTGCCACACTGGGCTTGATCACCAAGTTAAGGAAAACTAGACTGAAGGTCCTCTAGCTAGTTTCCTATGATTTCACAAGTGATCTGAAACTCATAGCTCTGAGATCTAATGTACAGAACCTATAATCACTATCCCTATGGAATCATATCAGATTGATTGATACTGATTGGAATAGAGTGAGGGTCCAAATTAATTAGTTCTCTCATAGTTGCATAGGCAACTACACCTCCAATATGCATTTCTATTTAGAGCTTTAGCCATCTTACTTTTGGATCATTAGATAGATGATCTCAACAGAGACTAATTTTTAAAAAAATATTTTGCATCCCCAGTGCTTTTTGCATTGTTGTTTAGTTGTTTTGCAAATATGCCCAACCCCTCATGACCCCATTTGGGATTTTCTTGGCAAAAACACTGGAATGGTTTGCCATTTCCTTCTCCAGTGGATCCAGTGGATTCATTTCTGTCAGTCTATCAGAGGTCAAATGACTTTACTAGGATCACACAGATAGGAAAGGTTGGAGCCTAAATTTGACTTCAGGACTCCCTGACTCCAGGCCCAGCCCCAGGCTCTATCTACTGAGTTGCCAATTGCCTCAGGTCCTGTGCTTAGCACATAACAAACATTTATTAAATACCTTTTGAATTGGATTCAACAAGACATCCATCAGTGGTCCTGCTCTTGACAGCTAGGAGATTAGTTTGTGTTGTTTGTCTGGTAGAGGACCAATGGCATCAGAAAGGTAATATCATGACCTACAAATGAACTGGATTTAAGTGAGGCAGGACTTTGCTAAGTCACCAGTCTCACTCTCTAGGTTCGGTGGTAAGATATAGATTAGGACAACTCAAGATGGCCTTATGTCATACAGGTAGGAAAGAGAAGTTGTATCTAAATTTAGGTTTTTTTAACTCCAAATTCCAAACTCTTTCCATTCTGCTGCACTCTGTTTCAACTGGGACTCAAGTCTCAGAGGAAGCAAAGGGACAGACAAAAACCATAAGACCTAGATCAGTCATCTACATAATCTTATTTGAGGGGCCTCTGAGATCATGTCTGTCCAATATTATCTTTCTCTCTAGAGTCTAGATTCCTATCATAGTGCATCCCAGGGCAGACAGGTGACTCAGTGGATAGAGCACTGGCCTTGGAGTCAGAAGGATGGGAGTTCAAATCTAGCCTCAGATACTTGTCACTCACTAGCTGTGTGACCTTGGGCAAGTCACTTAATCCCTGATTCTTCACATCCAGGGTCATCTCCAGTCATCCCAATTCATATCTTGCCACTGAACCCAGATGGCTTTGGAGGAGACAGTGATGAGCTGGTGACTTAGCACAGTTTCCCCTCACTCAAATCCAATTCTTGTACTTATCATGGCATCATCTCCCTGATGTCATGGTCTTCTTCAAGAATGAAGGACAAACATTGTCATCATCATCATCATATCATCATCATCAGTGCATCCTATTGAAGAAGGCTTCAAGTAGCTAATATACTGAATGACAAAGTCAGGTTCCAAAAGACATCAGCAGGCTAGAGAATCAAATAAGATGAATTTTGTGGAAATAAATGCAAAATTCTCTTCTTGGGTTCAAAAATTCATCTGGACAGATAAGGAAATTATATCTAGACAATAGTTCCTATGAAAAATATCTGGGTTTTGATGCTAAAAATGCTGAAAAGGATGGTTTCTCTGAAACTTGGAAAAATTTGTATTAACTGAAGAAAATGGAACCAGGAGAACAATTTATGCAAACAACTTTGAAAGACTTAGAACCTCTGATTATCTCAATGACTGACCATAAATCTACATGACTCATAATGAATAAAATTACTTATAGAGAGATTATAAACTCATGACAATAGATTGACTTTTTCTTTCTTTTTTTAAAGACATGGTTAATTCAGGAATTTGGGCTTGTTTTTGTTGGGGTTTTTAAAATTTTGTAATAGAGATTTAGGGGCAGCCAGGTGGTGCAGTGGATAGAGCACCTGCCCTGGAATCAGGAGGACCTGAGTTCAAATCCGGTCTCAGACACTTAATAATTACCTAGCTGTGTGGCCTTGGGCAAGCCACTTAACCCCATTGCCTTGCAAAAAAATGAAACAAACCAAAAAACATTTGTAATAGAGATTTTATTTTTCTTGGCTTTTCAAGTGGAAGAGAAAGAATGTAATAAATAAAATTTGCTAAATTTTCAAAGAGGAAAAATATCTGGATGACTTTAGAGGATTGCATGTAGTCAACAACAGAATATGGTAGCCAATAAACTCATAAGATCATGGGATAAATTCAGTATTAAAAACAAAGAAGGCGACAGTCGCAACCAGATCATATCTGAAGTAATGTGTTGATTTCTGGTTAACACATTTTAAAAAGGCATTGAAAATCAGTGTGTAAAGTGAAGCTCAATTAAAATCTTGAAAGAAGATTATACAGGGCAGCTAGATGGCAGCGTGGATAGAGCACTGGCCCTGGAGTCAGGAGGACCTGAGTTCAAATCCAGCCTCAGACACTTAATAATTACCTACTGTGTGGCCTTGGGCAAGCCACTTAACCCCATTGCCTTGCAAAAAAAAAAAAAAAACCAATTAGAAACTATATTATAAAAAGAGCAGTTGAAGGAACTGGGAGTGATTAGCCTGGAGAAAAGATGATTATAAAGGACAAGGTAGCTCTTTTCAAATATTTGGAGGTCTATCATGAAGAAGAGGGATTAGATTTGTTCTGTTCAGCCACAGAGAGTAGATCTAGGAGTAATGGGTGAACGTTGTTGAAAAGCAGATTTAAGTTCCACATAGGGGAAAATTTTTATCAAAATTAGACCTCTCCTCAGAAGGTTCTGAGTTCAAATATGACTTGAGACACCTACTTGCTTTGTGACACTGGGCAAGCAACTTAAATCAAATTACCTCCCACCTCCTCCAAAAATAAAATAGATCTGTCCAAAAATGAGATGGGCTGTGTATGGATGACTCAAAGTCTTCCAGTGAAATCTGACTGATGTCATAGAAATGACTTCTGATATCTCTTCCAGCCCTAATTGTGATTCTGTGAGGAAATATTATTTGTCAGATCTTAAAGGATAGTTAGATAAGAATTCAGCAGATGAGGAGGGAGACGTTTAGAACAGAGGAAAAAGTCTAAATGAAATATAATGGAGTTCTAGGAGGAGAGTAGTAAGGGTTAAAGGGGAAAACATCAGGTACTATAAAATTCCTGAGGACCTTGAATGTCAGATAAAGGATTTTGAACTTTCCTAAAGTCCCAGCAGAGATTTTTGAGCAAAGGAGTGATGGAACCTTTATATATAAGGAAGAGTAGTTTGTTCTGTTTTGTATATAAAGGATAAATTAGAAGATGGAGGCTGGGTATCTGGTAGGAATTGATGTCAGAGTTCAGGTGGTGCAATAAAAATCTAGACTAGTATACTAATATAGTAACAGTAGAGATGGGAATCCTGGAATGGAGGATATTAAAGAGGTTCTGTCATTGGATCATACATTTTGGGCAGGAAGGACCCTTAGAGTTCATTTAGTCTTCTCATTTTATAGATGAGTGATTTAGCTCCAGAGAACAGCATTCTTTTCACTGTATTAGACAGTAAAGTCTAAAGTGCTATATAAATATGATTCCTTTTTCTTTTGGTCTAGAGTTACGATTTCATTCATGCGAGGAAGCTCCCTCTTACCAATACAAATGGCCCACCAAGGTGCAATTATAGTCTTAAAGGATTGCCTGGGTTACTAAGAGGTTTAATGGCCTGTCCAAGGCTACATAACCTACACGTCAGTGGCAAGACCTGACTCCAAGTCTTTCTGACTCCAAAGCCCCTGGTGGCACCAAAACATTCATTCTATCATCAGATGTTGCTTGTGAACAAGATTAATAAGTAATGGAGTAAATTTGGGGGTGCTGTTAGGTCAGTTTTTCTTGGGGCACAATTAAATGACTTAAGTTGGTTTAAAATGAAAAAAAAATAATAGTGGCTTTAAAGAGCTTTCCAAATTCCATCTCATTTGAGCCTCCCAACAGCTCTGAAACGCAGGTTCTCTTATAGATGGACAGATGAGGAAACCGAGGCTAGATGTGAACCTGTCTTTCTGTCTCTAGGCCTATCACTATCATTATCACTGTCACTAGGTCATCAACTGCACCCTAAAGCTGTCTCAATAGATGCTTATTAAACGACTACTACACCCGCTGGTCTGAGAGGTGACTTGGTAGTGAAAAGAATGCTGACCAGGGGTCTGGGGAGCTGGATTCAAATTCTGACCCAGACATTTCTGGTTCAGTCTCCTAATTAATCTCTTTTGGCCCCTGATTTTCATCATTTAATAGGAAGACTTTGGATTAGATGGTCGCTTTCGGCTCTAAATCTCTGACCCTGTGTCTGACACAGTAAGTTTCTGAGTAAGGGGTTAAACAATGTAGCTGGAACCTTGTAAGGCAAAGGAGGAATCTTATTCAATCTTTAAAGATGGGGGCAGCCAGGTGGCGCAGTGGGGAGAGCACCTGCCCTGGAGTCAGGAGGACCTGAGCTCAAATCCAGCCTCAGACACTTAATAATGACCTATCTGTGTGGCCTTGGGCAAGTCCCTTAACCCCATTGCCTTGCAAAAACCTAAAAAAAAAGGCTTTAGAGATGAAGAAACAGAGGCACTGGGTGGTTAAAAAGGGATCTGTGCCGCGTGCCTAACTGGCATTAGAATCCTGTTTTCTAAGGATCAATCTAGTTTTCTACTTAAACATGACAAGATTCTGTGGGTTTGGAAGAAGGGGAAAAAGGAGGCTGCCCCTCCTCGGGAACCATCCGTCTCCAAGGCAACCAAAGCCCCCGCATGCGCACGGCGTCCTCGCTGGACCGCTGCGGTAAATGTTGGCGCACGCGTAGTCCTACCCGTGGCCGGGCTCGGTCCTGCCGCCGCCGCCCCCAGGCTGGCCCTGGTCTAGGGAGCTGAGCGCCGAGGGGCTAGGAACGAGCTGGAACCCCAACCCACCCGGGACTGACGCGCCAGCGCCCCGCGGGCAGAGGCTCGGGCTTTACTCCGCTCGCCCCGGCCATGCCAGGCACTGGCCGGGATCCTGGGAAATACAAACCACAGTGAAACCACGCCTGGCCTCCAAGAGGTCGCTTCGGTCAGGGGAAACAATAGGTATTCTCAGGTGTTAATACAAAAAAATAAAAAGTAATTGGGGGCCAAGGCGCCAACAGGCATGGAGATCAGAGCGGGTCTCCCGCAAGAGGAGGCTCGGGATTCTAAAAGAGATAACAAGGAGGGAAGGCATTTCTGCCAGGTGGGACCCACAGGTAGACTCCTCATTCTAGCCCGAGTGGCTGCATTTGGTGTTCACCTCACATGTAATCATTTCCATATTTTTGAACCATATGTCTTCCGTGGCTGGAATTCATGCTTCAGAGAATCCCTTGTTTCCTTCAAGATTTCTGTCCTACTTCTTAGAAATTATTCTGATATATTTTTTATTTGCTTCTCTGTGCTCAGTTATACAAAGATGTACAATTCATATTTATGAGATTCAAAGCTGTTCATTAATTCCTTTTGGGAACTCCACCCATAACTGTCTTCATTTGAACAATAGATAGAGGGAAACTAGAGGAAGAATAACCCGTATTAGAGAAGAGACTCAAGTCTGAGTTTGTCCCATACACGGATCAGTTGAAGGAACTGGGAGTGTTTAACCTGGAGAATTAAAGGATGCTGTGGGGAGGGAAAGCTTTATTTGAAGAATGGACACCTGGATGAAACTAGATTTGTTCTCTGTCCCAAGGGTTGGACTTACAAAGGATCATATTTGGTTTTGAATTGTAAGGAAAAGCTCGCTAAACATAAAAGTTATCACAGAGGAAAATGTACTCCCTTAGGGTATAGTGGGCTTCTTCTCCATCTCACATGAACAGTCTCCAAAGAAAACCACTGGTACAAGAAGTAGGAAGTGACAGCCAAGATTTGAATCCTGGTCCTGTGATTCCAAATCCAGCTAGAAGTAACACTGCCTCTAAGCTTGCTGATTAGCTGTGTAGATTTCAATAGATTAAATGAAGGGTTCTGAATTTTTTTGTTTGGCAATTTGATACTCACTACTGGAATTGCTTGTTGCTTAAATTTATAACAGAAGGAAATGCTGAATTTCAGTTAGAAATTAGTGAAAATCAAGTTGCAATTTTTTTTTACCATGCAAGTTCCCAAGTCTCTCCTGTCTTACCCCTTAGAAATCCATATCAACCATAAATCTTAGGGGAAGAACCTCCAAGTTAAAGATACAGAGGTGGGAAGGAAGGAAGGAAGGAAGGAAGGAAGGAAGGAAGGAAGGAAGGAAGGAAGGAAGGAAGGACGGAAGGGAGGGAGGGAGGGAGGGAGGGAGGGAGGGAGGGAGGGAGGGAGGGAGGGAGGGAGGAAAGAAACAAAAAAGAAATAAAGAAAAAGTAATGTAGAAATAGAAAATAGAATCTAATAAACAGATTTTACCAGGCTAAGTACCAACAATACAAAGATAAGCAAATATATGCTGTTGCCATTCTAGTAGAGGAAATCAACATATAAAAGGGAACTGAGTAGAAGTGGTTTATATAAGTGAGAATCAGTGGTCTGGATTTGTAGAAAGTATGGTTGACTTAGGTGTTTCCTCTTTATGGGCATGGGGTAGAGGTGTTTGTTGCCAACATGAGAAAAATGTCCCTGGATTAGAGACTCAATCGAAGGAATGTTTAGCTTAAAAAAGAGAGGAGATTTAAAGAAGATATAATAGCTATCTTCAAATATTTGAAGGGTTATTATGTAAAAGAAGATTATTTTAGTTGTTCCCTGATAACAGAACAAAGAACCATAGGAAAAAATTGTTGAGGGACAGGTTTAAGTTTGTTATAATGAAAATGTTCCTTAGAATGAACTGTCTAAATGTTGATTGGAATGCCTTAAGAGAGAATGAGTTCCTTATCACTGGAAGTATTCAGGGAAAGGCTGAATGAAGACTTGCCAGGGATGGTAAAGAGTAGAATCCTATTCCAGTTTGAGTTGGACTAGAACAACAGTTCTCAAGCACAATTCAGAAACCCCTGAGAGTCCTAGAGACGTATTAATAATAATACAAAGATATTTTAAATCTAATATAGTAAATATTTATAGGTATAGCCCTCATAAACAAGCTCTAGGAGGGGACAGGGAGGATATTCAATAATTTATTATAAGAGTTTAAAGCAGTCCTGAGTCCAAAAAGTTTGAGAATAGCTGGACTATATGATCTCTGCAGTGTCTTTTAACTCTGAGATTCCATGGTGCTATGGTCTTTGAATTTTCAATGGCATTGTTATTTGAACTGGGTAAGCTTTCTTCCTGGCATGTACAGTTCCTTTTCAAACTAAAAGCAGGGATATTCAGTCTTACCATCCGCTCTTCTCAGTAGACAGATTGCATCTTGCCACTCAATTACTCTGCTACCTCCACGTTGTTATTTTTTTCCAGAAATATATTTCAAAGCAAAATTCTCATATGTCTCCCTTTCATCTGTTCACCAAGAAATGATCCTTCTCTAGCCCCTGACTAAGCTGGTTCTGTCTATACCACCTTTCATACCAACTGCCCCATCTCTTAGGGTGAAAAAAACTCTAAATAGAGAGGCAATAAAATATTTATGGGAGTTTCACAGTTATGCCAATTGCCCCATCTGGATAGACCTCTCTTTTCTGCATCAAAATTAAACCTTGCCTCTTCTTCAAAAACCTACTCAAGGTTCATTTTCTCCATGAACACTTTCTGGAAATTCACATACCTTTGTCTATCCCCTTATTTATGACTTTTCACCATTTTTACCTCTATGACAATATATACATATATCAATTGTGAAACATAAGTAGCTGTCACTACATGCAATAACCATGTTCAACATATAAGGAAAACTCTCTTCAGAAATCACATGTGCATTGGATTAAAACCAACTTTTTCTGGTTGTCAGGAAGTAATCACAATGCAAATTGGACTCTACCAATGTTAATGCTAATGCTCAAGAAACAATTAAACCAGAAAATGGATAACTCATCAATGTGATATCCAATTTGGGGTAGGGGGGCGGAGAGAGGAAAAGGAGAAATAACAGGACAGTGACCTCAGAGAGGATATTGAAAAGTTCAGTGAATGTATGATTCTTGGAGAAGGGGATTGATGAGAAGATTTATGGGGTTTTGCTTTTATTTTTAGGAAAGAGAGATGTGAAGAAACTGAAAAAAATCAAATAGAACCTCAGAATGAACAATTTAAGTGGTTGGGGATTTGATATTAGAGGAAGCAAGAGAAAATTGAGGAACACTATATAAAGACTCTCTTAAAGAACTAGAATTGCATCCAGGCAGGTTTCAGGTGGAACTAGAAAGAGCAGTTGATTTAAATTTACTCTTAAAGCTAAAATAAGGAAATATAAGAGTAAATTGTAGAATGGAAGATTTAAGCTTAATATAGAAGTCCTAATAATTAAAGCTACCCTAAAGTGGAATGGACTCCCTTAAATAAGTAAGTTCTCAGTCTGTGGAGATTTTCAAGCACAGGCTAGATGAACACTTGTCAGGGAATACTGTTTCATTATATGTTAGACTAGATGGTCTGAATGGAGAAATGGACTTGGAATCCAGGCAGAAAATTACCTTCCTTTTTTTTGGCCAAGGAAGTTGATGGTTAAGAGTCATGGCACTGGACTTGGAAAAGAAGTAAAAGGGAGAAATAGAAGCAGCAATTGTTAAGAGCCTGATGGATGAATAACAAGAATTTGCCTAATTCTTGGATCCTGAAATTTATCTAATTTGCATATATATTAGACTTCCTCTAAGAAAGGCAGAGCATCATAGGAAAGAGAACCCTGAAGTTCTTGGAAGACCTACCACTTCCTAGTCCTATAATCTTGGGAAAGCCGCATCTAGTCTCTGAGTTTCGGGTCCCTCATCTATAAATTAGAATTATTTATCTCTGCCCTACCTGGTTCACAAAGTTTACTTCAATTCCACAAAGATCTCTGAAGTGCTTAGTACATATAATGAACTCAGATATGTGACCCTGGGCAAATAACTTAACTTCTATTTATCTCAGTTTCCTCAACTGTAAAAAAGGGGAATTCTGGAGAAAGAAATGGCAAACCACTCCAGTATCTTGGCCAAAAAAACTTCACTTTTAAAACAAAGAATCAGACACAACAATATACTACACATAGGCACTAGACTAATTGATAAGAATACAAAGACAAAAAAAAAAAAAACCCAATTCTTGCCCTCCTGGAGCTTATGTCCTAAGATGGAGGCAACTACCACAATATACAGGCAGATAAATACAAATTGTACACAAAGCATAATTTCCAAGGGAGAGAACATTAACAACTGCGTACATCAGACATGATCACACATAGAAGATGGAGCTTGAGTTGAAACTAAAAGGGCACTAGGGATCCCAAGAAGTGGAAATAAGAAGAGAAAGCATTCCAGACAAGGACAGACGCCTGTGCCATAAATAGCGAACAACAATTAGACCAGGTTAACTGAACACAGATGGTGATTTGTGATGGGGAGTGATATAAAATCATGCAGAAAGATAAGCTGGAGGGAGTCAAACTGTGAAGGGCTTTAAATACCAAACAAGGGAATTTGAGTTTTATCCAAGAGAGAATAAAGAACCATTGAATCTTCTAGAACAGAAGAATAACAAGATTAGATCTATGCTTTAATAATATCCATTTGGTAGCTGTGTAGAAGGAAGGAAATCAGCATTCTTTTGTTTCTATTTACCAGGTACTCTATAGCTAAAAGAAGCCAATCCCAGTCTTCAAGAAGTTTACATCTAAAGAGCTTCACAAAATAGAGGCTACAGGAAGAACCCCCCTCCCCATGGAAGAAGTTGAGGGAGGGACAGACCATGCTCAAAAATATACCATGGGGAGAAGGCCAAAGGTATAATAGGGTTTCAGGTAAGGAGACCCCAGGATTGAGGAAAGTTCCTGAATGAAATCACTATATAGGTTTGGAAACGGGGTCAAGAGGGGAAGATATGGGAAAGATGGATTGAACAAAGGAGGAACCAGAGGCAAAGAAACCATTCAGGAAGGCATTATATAAATCCAGTCAACAGAAGATAAAAGTTGAAGGAGGGTAGTGTCTGCATAAAGAAAGGAAACAGATTCTGAATATTTTTGAAAAGGGGATCAACAAGCTGATTAGATACAAGGTCAAGAAATGGTGAGGAAAAACAAAGAGTCAAAGACATAGATTGTGAACCTGAGTGACTGGAAGGAGGAAAATATCAAAAAAAAATTACAAACTCACAGGGATAGGACCTGTGGTTACTGGCTCCTTGGTGAAAAAACTATCAATGCAGGTGGGTACTTTCTCTTTGACTATGGTTCTAGAGAATTACTTAGAGCACTGAAGAGATCTGTGACTTGTCCAGGGTCACTTCACCAGTATGACTCAGGTAAGATTTGAAGATTTGAATCCTGCTCTTCATAGTTCCAAGGAAGCTCCTTCCTAACTCTCTCTCTCTCTCTCTCTCTCTCTCTCTCTCTCTCTCTCTCTCTCTCTCTCTCTCTCTCTCTCTCCCTTTTTTTGTTTTTTTGCAAGGCAGTGGGGTTAAGTGACTTGCCCAGGTCACAAAGCTAGGTAATTATTAAGTGTCTGAGGTTGAATATGTTCTCCTGACTCCAGGGCCCTGCTACATCCACTATGCCACCTAGCTTCCTCCTTCCTAACCCTTTATCTACTATGTTATATTACCTCTCAAATTAAATAGTGTACATAAAGTGCTTTGTAGATTGCAAATGGTTTGAGTATTAGAAGTAAAAGAAACATGAACTATAAGGTATTATTAATACATACTTTTTCATAGTAACAGGCAGAAGGAACATAGATTGTTGAGGAGACCCTGTAGGGGTGGTTTACCATAGAATAAGTAAAGGGGAAAGACAATTTGACAATGTCAGTATACATACTGAAAAGAGAGAATGAAGCCAGGAAATAGGTCCCCAGCCTGTGTTATAGCCTACAGAGATTGGACTTGGTGCCAGAGGTTTAGTTTTGGAAGGAGGAACCTTGAAAATTCATTTCTCCAGAAACCCAGAGATAATATTCTCTTGTAAAACCCAATCCTGGCATTTGAGGTGTTAGAAACTGTAAGTAGTAGAGCATATTACCCAGGAGAGAAAGGAGCACAGAAAAAGAAACAGAGTGACTGATAAAAGATTCAGGAAAAACAGTCATTTATTCAGTCCAACAAATATTTGTTAGTCTACTATTACATGAGGCCCATATTGGTTGATGTGGCTATGGAGATTATTAAGTCATAACCCCTGACCTTATAGAGCTTATAGTTAGTAAGGGGAATTATGTAAAATAAGTTAGAGAAGGAAATGACAAAGGAGTCCAGTAATCTTTCCAAGAAAATCCCAAAATGGGGCCACAGAGAGCCAGACACAACTGAAACAAAAGAACAACAAAAAGAAGGAGAAATAAGAGATGTGCAGTAATATCTAGAAAACAACGAAATTTAAGTATATAAGATGTTATGTTTAGAGCTGAAAGGGACCAGGAAGGAAGGAGGGAGGAAATAAAGAAGAAAGCAAGTAGAGAAGGAAGGAGACATTCATTATTTACCAGTCACTTTGCTGATCACTTTACACTTATGCTATCTGATCCTCACCACAACTTGGAGAGACAGGTGTTATTATCCCTATTTTACAGTTGAGAAAATTGAAGTAATCTGAAATTAAGTGACTTGCCCAGAGTTTTACAATAGTAAGTGCCTGAGGTCGGATTTAAATTCAGGTCTTCCTAACTCTAGTCTTAATGTTCTGTTCACTGTGCCACAATAGAGCTGCCCGTTAAAGGTTATCTTGAGACCCAGAGTGGCTTGCTCAGTGTCATTCTGTTGTATAATGGCAAAAGGTGAGAGTCTGTGATTCCAGAGCTAGAAGATTTCCTATTATAACATACTACTTTTCTTAGAAAACTACTATAGAAGCATTAAGGGAAAGAGATTGTTTTTAACTGAAAGAAGTTGCAACAGAGTGGGCCACAAAAGGCAGGTATGATTTGAGCAGGCAGATATGGGGTATGAAGACTCCATTTCAGGTCTAGTGTGAGCAAGCATGTGGAAGTAGAAAAAGGCAGATTCAGTTCAAAGAATAGGGGACAGTACAGTTTCCTAAGAACATAGAGTATATGAAAGGGAGTAAGTCATGTGGCATAAGATGTTGGAGGAACAAAAATGCCAGGCTAAGGAAGAACAGAATTGATGCTTTAGTCAGTGGGAACCCACCCTGGAGTGTTGAATAGTGGCATGTTGTTATTTGAGCTATACCTTTGGAATATTATTCTTGCAGTGATTGGAATGATGGATCAGAAGAGGAATTGATCCAAGTCATGGGTGTAGTAAATAGAGTGCTGGAACTGGAGTCGGGAAGACCTGGGTTCAAATCCTGCCACTGATTTTTTGCCTATGATCAGGGACAAATACTTTCACTTCTTGAAATTTTTTTTTATTTCGAAAATGAATGGAAAGGGGTCTGAGTTTAAATCTCCAGAAGGTCCCTTTCAGCTCTAAAGCAATGAGTTCAGTTAAAAGGCTGGTACTCTATTCCAGATGAGAGATAAAGAGGCTGAATGAGTACAGTAACTCACAGGATAAGAGGTGGCATGTGTAGTGTGAAGGTAGAATTGACAGGAATTAGCAACTTGGAAAATTAAAAAGGACTGAATTGCAAATAGTCATCTTCAATTTCAAGATTTCAACATCTAGAGGACCTAATATGTGTAAGACCTAAAGCTAGAACTGGGGTGCAAAGACATCACAAGCTTCTGCTCCCCCAAAATAGGATCAAGTGTTTCAAGGCACATTGCCACCCCATCACTTCACTTGGAGAGTGCATGTGACAGATAGCTGCAGAGCTGTCGCATTAGGCAAGTCTTCCCCACCTCCCCTCATCAAAAGGGGATTAACAGGCTTCATTTAGTTTGCTCCTTCTGCTCCTGCTCTCAGATGCAGACATGTTTCTGCTTTGCCCAGACGTGTGGCTTGAAGCTTTGGGGGCTACAGCACAGCTGAGAAACCAGATGCTATTTTGGCTGATGAATTAACATCCTAACAGTGATTTCTTTTGCCAGGCACTGAACAAGAGAAAATAAATAAAAGCATGGACTTCAGAGAATGCATCTCATCAGGGCCTGCTGGCCCAGTTACTCTGAGGCTCTTCAACCTCCTAAGAAAGCAGAGTTACATTTAGTTTACTAAAGAAATATAACCTGTACCATTTGGACCATGTCTGACCATTGTAAATCTGACAACACAAAAGTCCTTACTTACTCTCAGGCACAATATTTCTTTAAATTAGTCATAAATATGTACTGTAAAATGTCAACTCTTTAGAAAGTTTTCAGTGGCAAATGATGAGATATGAATTATTAAGAATAGGAATATTTCATATTAGCACTCAACCAGCAGGAAAGGGACAGGGACTTCCTATGAAGTAGCTGTGTTCTGCAATGTTAACTCTAACACATAAGGACCAAAAATAGATTTCTGGCACATTTGAAGCCCCAGGAAAATGCTGTGAAGGATAGCAAGATGGAGGTTGCCTCCTTGCTAAACTTTTTTACCACCATTATCAGAGACCAAGACTCTAGGGAAGATTTCAACCTTGGACCCCATTTTTTGTGGCTGTCACTCCTAAAGGACTATTTCAGGAAATCCCTTATCCTTGAATACACCTTGCATCCCTTGACTGAGCAGCATGGTAGAAACTAGCACAGGACTGCTCAGCATGTTGCCCTCATCAGAGAGGGTGCTGTGCTCTATGAGCAAGGCAGAATTGAAGCAGCTCTCATGAGAGGTGTAGGTTTAGGGTAATCACAACAAGTTTTCACATGGAATATTTCTGCCCAACTTATGGTAGAACATTCCAAGCTCATATTGGTCAGATCTGCCATGGCTGAACATACTATGCAACTTCTCTCTAGTATAGTGATGTCATTTTGGTCTTTTTTGATAATGAAGGACAAGAACCACCAAGCACCACCACCACTAACGCCTTATCTCTGAACACCTCCTTCACAGCCTCCTCTCAAGTTGTGTATAGCTTTCTCTTCCTACCCTTTTCAACTTTGGAACCAGGAATCATGATCAAATTAACTTTTGCGCTTTTCCTGAAGGGGATTACTATAAATCTACTCTGCTATGGTTTCATTTACCATTTTGTAACTTCTCTGACCAAAGTGCCCCTCCCTGGTGCTTGACACATAAGCCTTTAATATTTTATTCATTCATTTCTTCATTCATTACAGTTGATATCTCAAACTATGTAACCAACCTACTAAAAAAATTTTTTTATCATTGTTTTCTTCATCATTCCTCAATTCAAGAAGCATTTTATAAAGTATCTACTAAGTTCTAGCACTGTATTGTGTGCTTGGGATACAGATTTCAAAACAAAATAATATATTTTAGGACCTTACATTCAGCTCAGTAGGAAGAAAATAATGAATACACAGAAATATAAATACAAAATAAACAAAAAGTAATGTCAGGGAACACTAACAAATGAATTCTCAAAGAAGGAGACCTTTGTGGTTAAGTGGGCTTATACAGTGGACTTGGATACAAGGAGAGTGAAATTCAAATCCTACATCACATACAAACTAACTGAATAATGTGTGGTAAGTCCCTTCATGCTGTTCCTCATCTGTAAAATAAGGGGACTGGATTTAATTATTGCTGCTTTAAATTCCCTTTGAGAACAGAGATCATAACAAAGTATTTCTATAATGCATTGATGATGTTGAAAATGACCTCAAAAATTCCACCTATCCTTGAAATCCTAGATCATGTCTCTTCCTCTGAGAAGCCTACCATGATCCCTCTAGCCACCTATCAGTCATATCCTCCTTCCCTGAGTTCCCAAGATTTGTTTTATTCCTTTTGAGTGTCAAATCATAAATTGCCTAGCATTTGGCTGTGTGTACATGAAACTATATGTGTGTATTTATTGAGACAAATGAAAAGTTCAGGAGACAGTTTCTGGATAATTAATAATCAGTTTATTAATTAGGCTAGCAAATAGACAATAAATTGATGGCTAGTGATTTCTCTTAGTCACCAAAGACAATGATCACGAAAATCATCAAATTCTTAAATACTTTTGGAAAAACAGATGCTTCTGAAAAGCAGAGATCAATATTGCATGAGTAATTAATGAGCGGGTGGACACATTAATGTGGAGGTAGTTCTAAAATCTTGAGCCCCTCCAGATGAGAAAGTGACTTGATCATGAGATTCAGTCAAGTCCAGCTAACTGGACAAAGGTGTCATTTCCACCTAAACCACTCAAGTTTCAAGAGCATGAACCTAATGCTTTAGGGCTAGAATTTACCTAGATTAGATATTATTTACACTTTAATTGGAAGTAAACTCTCCTTGTTGACTGGGATCCTACCCAAAATTGTGAAGAATGTTCCCAGAGGGTTAAGCCAATCTCATTTCAGTACTGTCCTTGAGAGATTGATTGACCTCCAAGGACTGGGTTTTGAAAAAGAAAGTAAAAAGATCTGGATCCCAATATTAAAAATCATATGTTAATAATCATTTCTCTTGGTATGTGTTTGCTGCCTTCCTGTTCAAATTGTAAACCCTTGGAGGGTGAAGATCAGGTCCCACATTTCTCTTTTATCCTCCTTAACCATTCTAGAACAATGATATTCCCATTATACATTTGTTGAATGAATACCAGTCTCTGATGGTATTCGAAGAAGACCATGGCATCAAGGAGGTGAAATCATGACAAGCACATGAATTGGATTTGAGTAAGGGGGTGCTGTGCTAAGTCACCAGCCTCACTTTCTCCTCCAGAGCCATCTGGATCCAGTAGCCAGGATGATGGGAGATGATAATCAGGGTTAAGTGACTTGCCCAAGGACACATAGCTAGGATTTCCCTATGTATAAGATTCACTTTAATTTGGGGGCCCAAAATTTGAAAAAAAATATTGCATAAAGTTATTGAAATAAAGTTTTATTCATCATAAAATTCATACAACTCCTTATCACTGTCAAAACTCCCATCCATTAGCTCATCCTCATCTGTGTTTGATAACAAATCACTACCTTTGGAGAGGCTTTGGCTGCTCTCCTGCCTGTGCGCTGATCTGTGGTTGACCACAAGCACTCCCTAGACATGATTAGTCCACTCCATTCCATGAACCTGAAGCACCAGTTGAGTCCTCCATTGAAATCAGTCACTTGTTTTTCATCAGCAATTCTTCTGGTCTCATGCTGAACCATCCATGTGGACAAAGGAATTTCAGTTGCCCTTTGCTCTTCAATCCTTATTTTCAATTCCCTCTCTAAAACAGGCTATTTTGCTGCCTTGCCACTCATGACCTTCTTCTGCCAAGGCATTTTCAGTAGGGTTTCTTCTTCCTGTAGCCAGTCTCAGATTGTTTTCTCAATTGGAGGAGGACCAAGCTTATGTTCAGCAGCACAATTTCCATTCACTTTTGCAAACTAGATCACTTTGAACTTGAATTCAACACTATAGGAAAATCTTTTCTGAGCCATTTCTGGGTGACAAAATGTAACCTAATATACCGGTAACAAATGTGAAACAATGAATGCAAAGACAACTGCAAAAAAAAAAAAAAAAGCAGGAAATGCAAGTAAAAGAAATCTACAACCACTGTTTAAGATGCTCCCAGTTTTTAGACCCCAATTTTTTTCGATAAAGGGTGCTTCTTATATATGGGGAAATATGGTATCCCATCCTTCTGACTCCAAGGCCAGTGCTCTATCCACTGCACCACCTAGGTGCCCCTCAATCTCTAAAGCCCTGGTAACAGAAAGTTGTATTCCTATTTCCTTAAATTAGAGCAAGGGAATAAAGAGGAAAACAAAAACACAGTAATACCTTCCTGGGGTTCAAACCTCACTTATGATACTTATACATAACAATCTGCTACAGAGTTTCAGTGCAGTGTCACAGCAAAGTCAAATCAAATCAAGATTTTTCTGGAAGGTAAGACTCAAGTTGGTTATCAGTCATGAATGATTTCCTTCAAGTCACTGTAACATATACTGAAAATTGAGGTTCTTTAGAAATGATAGCCTTTAAAGATTTTCCTCTGTCAGATGAGGGATTGTTCTGATGCCAAATTAATGATAAGAAATGTGTGTTTGGGGGGGGGATTATCTAGCTGTGTTCAAAGCAAGAAGATGTCAAAGTGGGAAAGCATGGAAAAGCAAGCCAGAATCTTCTCTCATACAGTTAATATGTTTATTATTGAAGCAATCAGTAGGCCATTTTAAGCCCTTCTAAAAATTTATAACCCTCCCCACCAAAAACAATGTTCTAGGTAAACAAATATGATAATTCTGAGGCAAACTGGGGACAATATGAACTGCATAAGGGCCACCAATAGCTAAGGCTAGCATTTATAAATTACTGCAAAGCAACTTGTTTAGATGTATTATTGAATTTTTCCTTTAGTTTAAAAAAACAATAGGGAAGCAGCATAATAATAGTGGTAGTAATAGCTAGAAATTGCACAGTGCTTTAAGGTATGAAAAATGCTTAATAAATATTAGCTCATTTGATTCCCAGAACAACCCAGAACAAGATTCTGTCATTATGCTAATTTTTACAAGTGAGGGAAATGAAGCAGAGAATAAGTGGTTAGCCCTCGTTAATACAGTTAGTAATTGACCATGGCTAGATTTGAATTCAGATCTTCCTGAGACCAGGTCAGCACTCTATCCACTGCACTACCTAGCATACTAACATGGAAAGAACACTAAATTTGGAGTCATAATATCTTTGATTAAAACTATTGTTCAATTCTTAATAAGAAGAAAAGATGAGAGACAGAATAATATAGTGGATTGAGAGCCAGACTGAGTCATAAGGACTTGTGCTTATTCCTACTTCTATCACATACTGCTCTGTGACCTAGGCAACTCTCTAGGACTTTAAGGTACAAACTGGATGCCAAATCTGCTTTGCTTTGGTGAATAGAGTTTCCTCACAGTGAGCTTTCTATGCCAATATAATCTTAGGTCCATTAGTACATTTGTGCATTTAGGTACAAAACAAAAGAATGTTTCTTAATGAGGACCCAAATGAATATTGTTTCCTTTTGAGATAAACACATAAGAGATACAAATACCCTTATTGTGCTTATTTTTGTCCTCTTGCATAATAACCACATCAAGAGAAATTCAATAAGAGGTATTTGGGAGGAATTGTACTTGTACTTTTGTATTCCTGTTCTGCTAAGAAATGAAAAATCAATTATGTTAGAATAAATGAAGGACACCAGACATATACCCCAAGGAGGCCAATAATTAAAAAGGAAGAGACTGTTCATACAAGCCAAAGTATTTAAGGACTTTTTATAGAATGAGAAATAAAGTATCCTCAATTAGCAAATCATCAATTAGTAAAGTTGTGGAACATAAATATGGTAGAATAACACAACGTTGTGAGAAATAATGAAATTGATATATATTAAGAAGCATGAAAAGACATATAAACTGGTCCAAGGTAACTTCACAATTCCTATAGTAATTTAAATAACAGCTAGAATAATGCAATTGCAAATGAAAATTGAAAAATTATCATGACCAAGCTTCATCCCAAATAGTGATGTAAGAGGGCAATTTCCTCCCCCTCTTTGCCAAAATGGGTGACTATGCTTATGAAGATATTCCAAAATTCTTCCAACAAAAATAACTTATTTCTCCTATTAATTTTCATTGTAGTTTTTGTCTCATTGAACTTTCATATTTTACTTGCAATATGATCATTTGTATGCCCCTCTTTTCTCAGCCACCAGGCTACTTAAGCTTCAAAATGACAGATATTATGCCATATTTTCTCTGTAATCACTATGGTACCTAACATGCCTTGAATTTAAAAAGTGATTAATGTTTGTAGAATAAAGTAATGAATGGTCCTGTAGAGTAATAATAATGCTTCTACTTCTATGGCATTAGGAAAGTATCACTGGAAGATCTATCCAGGCCGTCAAGGGATTAAAGCACCTACAAATTTTCAATGTATAGGTAAATTTTGGCAAACTTATATTTTTATTTGTCTGGTTTTTTATTTCTTATAACAGATGATGACTCACTAAGAGAATGAGAGAGATACATTGGGAGATTTGCATATGTGAAACAAAAATTTCAATGAAATTTTTTTCAATGAAAAATTATTTTTAAAAGAATAATTAAAAAGATTAGGGAATTGGTTGAAAATTTCACAAAAGTGTTAAAATTGGTAATTCCTTTCTGAATCATCTCCACACCTCTCCTATGAGAATGAGGATGAGACCTTTAAACACAAAAAGAAATTGGCCTTCTTTGGATATCATTTATTGATCTAGTCACTTTCTTGCTCACAATCTTCAATAGTTCCCCATGACTCAGTAAATAAAATCCAAACTATTTTGCCTGACAAAGTCCTCCAATGATCCCAATCTGCCTTTCCAGGCTTATCAACCACTACTTCCATTATGTCATTTTGCTCTTTAAGCTCATCTTTTATGTACTATTTTGCTAATATGTCTTTTTCATTATATTTTATTTCCCTGCAATGTCTTGTCCTCTCCATTCTGCCCATGTTCAATTGTTTCCTCTCCATCAAGCCCAGTTCAAATACTAGACCTTTTAAGAAACCCTCCCTGATTCCTCTAGCAAGAAGTAAGTTATCCCTCTTCTGGACTCTCATAGAAGTTTTTGTCTTTCATTGAATTTTCACATTTTACCCTGTAAAATGGTCATTTGTGTATACATCTTAAGCCATCTACTAGAATACTTATATACATATTCATAGACATATATATACACATAAGGCAATGAAATACATAAATTTCAAGAGGGCAGAAGCTGTCGTATTCTTTTTTTGTATTCCTTATGATGCTTAGCAAAAGACCCTTCACTTAATAGGTAGGTGATTAATGAAACTATATTGAAGAAATTAGCAAATCAACCCCCATGATCACAATAATGCCTTCCATTTAGATGACACTGAGTAATCATCACTGGAAGACCCACAGGGCCTGAAGACAACTTGGAGATAGCATAAAAGGCCTTCTTTTTTGGTTATTCCTGTCTTTATAAAAACCATTGCAAGAAGCCCCAAAATTATTGTGGAGTCCTGACATCCATTCTCTGCCCTTTACCTTTCTCTTGCCCAAATTCAATTTATTTCAGTTTACCCACATCTAGTCTAATCCATTATGATCTTGTATGATATGACTAATATCTACCAGGATTTCTCCACAATATAGTTCAGACCTCCCTCTTCTTCTCAGCCACATGGGTGACTTAGACCCAAACTTTTTCATTCTCTCCTGTAACAGGGATTCATTTTCCCTTAAAGAAGACAATCAGGGGGCAGCTAGGTGGTGCAGTGGATAGACCACAGGCCCTGGAGTCAGGAGTACCTGAGTTCAAATCTGACCTCAGACACTTAATAATTACCTAGCTGCGTGGCCTTGCGCAAGTCACTTAACCCCATTTGCTTTGCAAAAACCTAAAAAAAAAAAAGACTACTTCCCTGATACAGGTTCACCCAGGTGGAGTCGGAGACTCTTTGATTTGGTGGATTTTAGAAGTAACATGAATCATCATATCCTTTACCAAATTCTGCCTAATGACCTAATTTCCATGTGAAAAAGTAGGAGTAACCCTATATGCATATCCTGTTTTAGGTAAAATTCCTTTTGTTAACTTTCAAATGACTTTTGCATGATTCTTTTTGTCCTAACATCAAATCTGAATTTGGCATTAGGGCCACACTTAAACCTCCATTCTATTGTAAATGAGGTTTTTTTTTTCAATTTTCAACTAACAGTCCTATCTTTTCTTATGAATAGAAGTCTTTTTCTTCCCTAAAAACAGTATCTTCCTCTTTTCCCTGATTCTCAGGTTTAGGAGGAGGGATGTTCCTTTCTTCCCAGTATCCCTTCAAAACCATTCCTCTTCCATCATATATCAACTACTTTTCTTTTTCAATGCATACCATCTATTTGCACCATCTTATCCCAATCTTTGTTGCTCTACTCTCTCAATCTCTTGGTCATTCTTCCAACTTTTTCAATGATGATAGTACTTAACTAGTACTTAACTCATAATTGTCCTCTTTATCCCATCTCCAACCAATCTTCTTGAGAACTTCAATATTCACACTGACGATATCTCAAGCAACCTGATTCAAAAGTCTTCAGAATCCCCACTTCCCTTCTCCACTCTTACTTCAGCCATGTGACTCTAATAATACCTTAGATCTCATTGATGGAAAGCATGTCACCCAGGATCATAGATTTAGAACCAGAAGGTAATTTGAATTCAATCCCTTCATTTTACTGATAAAGAAACTTCAGCATAGAGAAGTTTAATGATAAGCCCTTTGACACAGTATTAGTCAAATGTTTTAGATAGGACTTCAACTCAGGGTTTACTAATAACAAGTAGACTTCTACCATCCAAGTTCTAGAATTTTGAAATTCTACTCTTCATCAACTTCTATCTTTCTCTCTCTTTCACTCAACACTAAATTCTTATCATGACCTTCTTTCCAATGAATCTTCCTTGTTCTCCTAGTCTTTCTCAATCTTATTGGTTTCACTTGCTTTTTTATAAAGTTATGATGCTAGGATTTGAAATTTAATAATAAATAATAGCTTACATTTGTGTAATAATTAAAGGTTTGCAAAGTGTTTATTGTTATCTCATTTTATCCTTACCTGATCCCGGGAAGGTAGATACTATTATTTTCTCCATTTCACAAATTAGGACAAGGATGCACAGAGAGGTTAAGCAGTTTTGAGGTTAGATTTGAACAGATGTTTTTTCTAAATACAGGCTCAGGCCTCTAACCACCTAACTGCCTCTATTTAGCATCTCATTCATTCATTCTTTCTTTCCCAAAGTGGGACCTCAGCATTTACTTTGGTTCATCTCCCTTCCTGACCTTTCATGGTTACCTTTCTATTCTAGTTATTCAACAACACTAACATCTCTTTCTTCCTCCCAGTTTCTCAATTTCACTCCCTTAGTTCAAGGCCTAATTGCCTTCTATCTACATTTACACTTTACAGGTCTTCAAATTTTCAATGCATAGTCAGAATACTCTTTCTTGTGCATGGATCTTGTTCATGATCAGGTCAAACCTCTATCCCAAAATCTCCAGTAACTTCTAATTGATTCCCCCGCCAAAAAAGTTCAAGCACTCATTTATGTCTGGCATTTAAGGCTTTTGGTAACTTGATGCCATGTTATATTCCAAATTTTATATCGTATTTCTCTCACCACACACTTTACATCCAAATCAAACAGGAAAGCTCCTGTGTCCTGAGAATTGAATTCTCAGAACTCCATTTCTTTTCTTATGCTGTTCCCTCTGTCTAGAATGTTATCCCTGATGAAAATGTACTCACTCTTTAAAATTCATTTCAAATGCTATCTTTTCCAGAAAGTCTTCCCTTAACCCTCTACATATAATTGGTCTTCCTTTTCAGACTTCACAAAAAAACTATTTTTTCCATCTTTGCAATGCATGTAACTATGTAATCCCTTACAACAACTCAAACTATGTAATTCCAGCAACTCAAAAGGAAGCATGTCATACATATATATATTGCATGTATTCATATACATAAATATGACTATATGCAATATATAAAAATATATATTAGACATCTGAGGAAGGTTTAAACTCAGGATTTGCCTCTAAAATCCAAAGATCTTTTCCCTCTGTACCACCTTGTCTCCCATAAGGACCAAATGCTGATCCTAATTCTATTACTTGTTAGTTGTATTACCATGATTATTTAGATTCTCAGTTGCCATATCTATAAAATTAGGTCATTAAATTGGATGATCTTTGATATCCCTTCCATTCTGAATTCACTTTAAAATGTTTTAGACAGGACTTCTAAACATCTAAAACAAAATACCCCTGAACTTAGAGTATTGTTCTGCATATAGCAAGTATATCTTAAGTGTTAGCTGACCAATTAGTTGTATATCAATTATATACTTTAAGTACATGCTTTGAAAATAGTTTGCATCTTTCATCTCACTTAGTCTTCTTTGCTTCCCAATGGTATAGGTAAAGCATGCATTATTATTCCCATTAGATAAATTAGGGAATAGAAACAGGTTAAATGCCCAAGATCATGTAATCTCTAAGTAGCAAAGACAGGACTAAAATCCTGACTTTCAACCTTCCTGTACAATTTCATATGCCTGAGATTTCACAACATTTGGCATGTTATTTTTTTAATTAATTTTTATTAAAGATATTATCTGTGTTTTACAATTTTCCCCCAATCTTGTTTCCCTCCCCCCACCCCACCCCCCACAGAAAGCACTCTGTCAGTCTTCACTTTGTTTTCATGTTGTACATTGATCCAAATTGGGTGTAATGAGAGAAAAATCATATCCTTAAAGCAGAGAAGTCTAAGAGGCAACAAGATCAGACAATAAGATATCTGTTTTTTCCTAAATTAAAGGGAATAGTCCTTGCATTTTGTTCAAACTCCACAGCTCCTTATCTGGATACAGATGGTATTCTCCTTTGCAGACAGCCCAAAATTGTTCCCAATTGTTGCACTGATGGAATGAGCAAGTCCTTCAAGGTTGAACATCACTCCCATGTTGCTGTTAGGGTGTACAGTGTTTTTCTGGTTCTGCTCATCTCACTCAATATCAGTTCATGCAAATCCCTCCAGGCTTCCCTGAAATCCCATCCCTCCTGGTTTCTAATAGAACAATAGTGTCCCATGACATACATATACCACAGTTTGCTAAGCCATTCCCCAACTGAAGGACATTTACTTGATTTCCAATTCTTTGCCACCACAAACAGGGATGCTATGAATATTTTTGTACAAGTAATGTTTTTACCCTTTTTCTTCATCTCTTCAGTGTATAGACCAGTAGTGGTATTGCTGGGTCAAAGGGTATGCACATTTTTGCTGCCCTTTGGGCATAGTTCCAAATAGCTCTCCAGAAGGGTTGGATGAGGTCACAGCTCCACCAACAGTGTAATAGTGTCCCAGATTTCCCACAACCCTTCCAACAATGATCATTATCCTTCCTGGTTATATTGGCCAATCTGAGAGGTGTGAGGTGGTACCTCAGAGAAGCTGTAATTTGCATTTCTCTAATAATTAATGATTTAGAGCATTTTTTCATATGGCTATGGATTACTTTGATCTCCTCCTCTGTAAATTGCCTTTGCATATCCTTTGACCATTTGTCAATTGGGGAATGGCATTTTGTTTTAAAAATATGACTCAGTTCTCTGTATATTTTAGAAATGAGTCCTTTGTCAGAATCATTAGTTGTAAAGATTGCTTCCCAATTTACTACATTTCTTTTGATCTTGGTTACATTGGTTTTATCTGTGCAAAAGCTTTTTAATTTAATGTAATTGAAATCATCTAATTGGTTTTTGGTGATGTTCTCCAACTCTTCCTTAGTCATAAACTGCTCTCCTTTCCATAGATCTGACAGGTAGACTAGTCCTTGATCTTCTAATTTGCTTATAGTATTGTTTTTTATGTCTGTGTCCTGTAACCATTTAGATTTTATCTTGGTAAAGGGTGTGAGGTGTTGGTCTAATCTAAGTTTCTTCCATACTAATTTCCAATTATCCCAGCAATTTTTATCAAAGCAGGAGTTTTTATCCCAATGGCCAGACTCTTTGGGTTTATCAAACAACAGATCACTATAATTATCTCCTGCTTTTACACCTAGTCTATTCCACTGGTCCACCACTCTATTTCTTAGCCAATACCAAACAGTTTTGATGACTGATGCTTTATAATATAATTTTAGATCAGGTAGGGCTAAGCCTCCTTCTTTTGCACTTTTTTTCATTAAGCTCCTGGCAATTCTTGACTTTTTATTTCTCCATATGAATTTACTTACAATTTTTTCTAACTTATTAAAGTAATTTTTTGGAATTTTGATTGGTAGGTCACTAAACAGATAGTTTGGTTTTGGTAGAACTGTCATTTTTATTATATTAGCTCTACCTATCCATGAGCAGTTGATATTTGCCCAGTTATTTGAATTTGATTTAATTTGTGTGAGAAGTGTTTTATAATTGTTTTCAAAAAGATTCTGAGTCTGTCTTGGCAAATAGACTCCCAAATATTATATATTGTCTGAGGTTACTTTGAATGGGATTTCTCTTTCTAACTCTTCCTGCTGTTTCTTGCTAGACATATATAGAAAAGTTGAAGATTTATGAGGGTTTATTTTATAACCTGCAACTTTGCTAAAATTGCTAATTGTTGACCCGCGAGCGGGCATGTCGGCCCAGGCTTCTCCCGCCCCGCGCCGCCGCCATGCCTGGAGGGCTGCTGCTCGGAGAGGGGGCCCCCAACTTCGAGGCCGACACCACAGCCGGCCGCATCCTCTTCTACGACTTCCTCGGGGACTCATGGGGCATTCTCTTCTCCCACCCTCGGGACTTCACTCCGGTGTGCACAACAGAGCTGGGCCGAGCTGCCAAACTGGCCCCAGAATTTGCCAAGCGGAATGTTAAGATGATGGCTCATTCTATTGACTCTGTCCAAGACCATCTTGCCTGGAGTAAGGATATCAATGCATACAATGGTGATGAGCCCTTGGAGAAGCTGCCTTTCCCCATCATTGATGATCACAAACGGGACCTTGCCATCAAGTTGGGCATGTTAGACCCAGATGAGCGGGATGCACAGGGCATGCCAGTGACAGCTCGAGTGGTATTTATTTTTGGCCCAGATAAGAAGTTGAAGCTATCTATCCTCTACCCTGCAACTACTGGCAGGAACTTTGATGAGATCCTCAGAGTGGTTGATTCCCTTCAATTGACAGTATACAAAAAGGTTGCTACTCCTGTTGACTGGAAATGTGGAGATAGTGTAATGGTTATTTCAACTATCTCTGAAGAGGAGGCTAAACAACTGTTTCCTAAAGAGGTCTTCACCAAGGAGCTCCCTTCAGGCAAGAAATACCTAAGGTACACCCCTCAGCCATACCTTACTCCAGCAGGACCTGCTGGGGCTCCCTTAAAGATCTCTCCCAGAAGGGATGCTAGCCTGCCAATCAAGTCTTCTACAGTAATTGATTTAAACATCTTGGAGTGATGGAAAGTCAGGAGTCTTTGGGCTGCTCTACTAATGTGTGGCTTGTTAAATGAAAAGGGCACTAAAAGTTACCTGTGATTCCTCTCCTTGTGCCTTTACCAGCACTTCACTTGGGTCATTGAACTCCCTTGTCATTCTGCTGACTTTCTGTGTTTGGGACTTAAACTGTGAGCTCTGTTGCAAGCTCCATCATCAGCCATAGTATCATTGGTATTTGGGGAAGGGGGTTACCTCGGAGCATTGCAGGAGTAGAATTTCTTTATCTGGCCTAGTAGACAAATCATTTCTTTTTCTAATTATCTACTTGAGGGAGGAGGCAGTTTAACATGTCTGGTTGTCTGATTTTGAGTTTCACCTCCCTAAGTTTATGACCATCAATTTGTAATCATTTAACTATTTCAGATAGTGGGGGTTTTTCCCCTCAATTGTTGAGTGTTCTAAACATAGTTAGAAAAAACTTGGAGATTCTTATCTTTCTAACAGATAGGAGGAAAGCAGGACACAGTTAAAATATTTTTACTAGATTGAGCAAAAGAGCTTTCTAATTATGTTACAGCCTGTGGTTGAGACTATGGAGAAAGAAACTGCACTGGTGGACAGTCATAATTAATGGGTGCCTTTTTAAAGAAGTCGTGTATTGGACATGGAAAACTGCTCTTAATTGTCATAATAAGATGAAAGTATGTATACTAGCGGGAAAGAAAGGAATAAAGATACTATTTCTTTATTACAAAATGATGTCTCTGCAGTGGATAATTTTCTTTTCTGATATTTTGCCTTTAAGGGAGCCACCAATAAAAGCTTTTTGAAACTAAAAAAAAAAATTGCTAATTTTTTCCAGTAGTTTTTGGATGATTCCTTGGGATTATCTAGGTAGACAATGTCATCTGCAAAGAGTGAGAGTTTTGTCTCTTCCTTTCCAATTCTAATTCCTTCAATTTCTTTTTCTTCTCTAATTTTTGATGCTAACATTTCTAATACAATATTGAATAGTAATGGGGATAATGGGCACCCTTGTTTCACCCCTGATCTTATTGGGAATGCCTCTAGCCTCTCCCCATTGAATATAATGCTTGTTGATGGTTACAAATAGATACTGCTAATCATTTTAAGGAACAGTCCATTTATTCCTACACTCTCTAGTGTTTTTAATAGGAATGGATGCTGTATTTTGTCAAAAGCTTTTTCAGCATCTATTGATATGATCATATGATTTCTGATAGGTTTGTTGTTGATATAATTGAGTATACTAACAGTTTTCCTAATATTGAACCAACCCTGCATTCCTGGAATAAATCCTACTTGATCATAATGTATTTTCCTAGTGATGACTTGTTGTAATCATTTTGCTAAGATTTTATTTAGGATTTTTGCATCTATATTCATCAGGGAAATAGGTCTATAATTTTCTTTCTCTGTATTAACTCTTCCTGGTTTAGGTAACAGTACCATATTGGTTTCATAGAAAGAGTTAGGCAGAGTTCCATCTTTCCCTATTTTTCCAAAGAGTTAATATAGGATTGGAACCAATTTTTCCTTAAATGTTTGGTAGAATTCACTTGTGAATCCATCAGGTCCTGGAGATTTCTTTTTTTAGGGAGTTCAATAATGGCTTGTTGAATTTCTTTTTCTGAGATAGGATTGCTTAGGTATTTAATCTCTTCTTCATTTAACCTGTGCAACTTATATTTTTGTAAATATTCATCCATTTCACTTAGGTTATCAAATTTATTGGCATAGAGTTGGGCAAAATAATTTCAAATTATTACTTTAATTTCCTCCTCATTGGTGGTGAGTTCACCTTTTTCATTTATGATACTAGCAATTTAGTTTTCTTCTTTCTTTTTTTAAATCAAATTGACCAGAGGTTTATCAATTTTATTCATTTTTTCATAATACCAACTTTTGGTTTTATTTATTAATTCAATAGTTTTTTTGCTTTCAATTTTATTAATTTCTCCTTTTATTTTTAGAATTTCTAATTTGGTATTTAATAGGGGATTTTTGATTTGTTCTTTCTCTAATTTTTTTAGTTGCATGTTTAGTTCATTAATTTCCTCTTTCTCCAATTTATTCATGTAAACATTTAGAGCTATAATATATCCCCTGAGAGTCACTTTGAATGAATCCCATAGGTTTTGGTATGTTGTTTCATTATTATCATTATCTAGGATAAAATGGTTAATTCTTTCTATAATTTTTTTTTGGTCCACTCATTTTTTAAAAAGACGCTATTCAATTTCCAATTTGTTCTGGGTCTATATCTCCTTGGCCTAGTATTGCATATGACTTTTATTGCATTGTGATCTGAGAAAGATGTATTCACTATTTCTGCCTTTCTGCAGTTGATCATTAAGTTTTTATGTCCTAGTACATGGTCAATTTTTGTATAAGTTCCATGTACTGCAGAGAAAAAAAGGTATATTCCTTTCTATACCCACTCAGTTTCCTCCATAAATCTACCATATCGAATTTTTCTAACAATCTATTTGCCTCCCTAATTTCTTTCTTGTTTGTTTTATGATTTGATTTATCTAGATCTGATAGTGGGAGGTTGAGGTCTCCCACTAGTAGAGTTTTGCTGTCTATATCTTCCTGTAATTCTTTCAGCTTCTCCTCTAAGAATTTGGGTGCTGTCCCACTAGGTGCATATATATTCAATATTGAAATGACTTTATTGTCTATGGTACCTTTTAGAAGGGTAAAGTTTCCTTCCTTATCTCTTTTAATGCTATTTATTTTTGCTGCTGCTTTGTCTGAGATAAGGATTGCTACCCCTGCTTTTTTTACTTCAGCTGAAGCAAAATATATTTTGCTCCAACCTTTTACCTTTACTCTATATGTATCTCTCTGCTTCAAATGAGTTTCTTGTAAGCAGCATATTGTAGGATTCTGGTTTTTAATCTACTCTGCTATTCACTTACGTTTTAAGGGAGAGTTCATCCCATTCACATTCAAGGTTATGATTACTAATTCTTTATTGCCCTCCATGCTATCTTCCCTCTGTTTGTATTTTCCCCCTTTCCCCCCACTTTATCCATATTCCCCAGTATTTTGTTTCTGAATACCACCCCCTTCAGTGTGTTTGCCCTCCTATATCACCCCTCCCTTTCTTTTCCCTTTCCCTTTTTTCTCTTTTCCCTTCCCTTCTTTTTGTTATTTCCCCCTTTCCCCCCCACTCCCCTTCCCTTTCTCTGTCCCCCCCTCCCCTTTTCCCCTTTTAATACTTGAAAGGTTAGATGTTTTATAAGTTAACTGAGTATGTGCAGGTTGACTTTAAGCCAAGTTTGATGAGAAGAAGATTCAGGTATTTCTCCTCTGCTCCCTTCTTCCCCACTATTACCATAGGTATTTTGTACCTCTTAGTGTAATGAGATTTACCCCATTCAATCTCCTCCCTCCTCCCGTCTCTTTCCTGTCCCCCTTTTTAAGGAGCTAGTGTTTTTTTTTAGATCATTCTAAGTTATAGAAAATTCTGAGTGTCTGTCCCTTCTAGTTCAGTATATTCTATCAAATAGTGTCAAAATTCCTGAGAGTTATTAGTCTTTCTCCCAAGTGGGGTTAGAGCCAGTTACATTCTATTAGATAACAGTCTCATGGTTAGGTCATGAATGTCCATCATTTCTGGCTAGGTGTATTCTCTCTGTTAGAGTTACAATTCTCAAGAATTATGAGAATCTTTTTTCCCCCCATGCTGGGATATAGCCAGTTTCAACTTAATGGATTGCATTTTTTTCCTTTCCCCCTTTTTTTTACCTTTTCATGTGTCTCTTGAACCTCCTGTCTGATGTCCAAATTTTGTTTAGCTCTGGTCTTTGTATCAGAAATTTTTGGAATTCTTCCATTTCGTTAAATATCCATCTTTTTCCCTGGAAGAGAAGGCTCAGCTTTGCAGGAAAGTAGATTCTTGGCTGCATTCCAAGCTCCCTTGCTCTTCAAGATATCTCATTCCAGGCCTTTCGATCCCTTAATGTTGATGCAGCCAGGTCCTGTGTGATCCTTACTGTGGCTCATTGATATTTAAATTGTTTCTTTCTGGCTGCTTTCAGGATTTTCTCTTTTATCTGATAATTCTGGAGTTTGGCCACAACATTCCTTGGTATTTTCATTTTAGGATCTTTTTCTGGTGGGGATCTATGTACTCTTTCAATAACTACTTTGCCCTCCGATTCCATGATATCAGGGCAATTTTCCATCACAAGATCCTGTAATATTAAGTCCAGGCTTTTTTTTTTCTCTTCAGTGTTTTCAGGAAGTCCTAATAATTTTCAGGTTGCCCCTCCTCAATCTATTCTCGAGGTCAGTGGTTTGTTGATGAGGTATTTTACATTTGCTTCTATTTTTTCTATTTTTTGATTTTGTTTAACTGACTCTTGCTGTCTCATGGAGTTATTAGTTTCTGTAGACTCCATTCTTTTTTGGGGGGAGGAGTTTTCTTCATTAACCTTTTGCAACTCCTTTTCCAATTGGTCAATTCTACTTTTGAAAGAGCCTTCCATTTGACCAATTGAGTTTTTGAGAGAGTTAATTTCTTTTTCCATTTGCTCATTTGAGGATCTGAGAGATTTATTCTCATTTTGTAATTGTCCAATTGATATTTATTCTCTTGTGTTTGTCCAATTGTACTTTCTAAGGTTTTCTTTTCTTGTTGCAAGGTATTAATTGTCTCTCCCAAATTTTTAAGCTCCTTCCTTATTTCTTCAAGGAAGTCTTTCTGCACTGGAGACCAGATTGTATTCTCAGAGGTTCTAGGTCTCTCTGAGTTAGGGTCTTTTCTTTCCAGGAATTTTTCTATGGATCCACCTTTCCACTGACCCTTCTTCATTTTGCTAATACCTGAGTTGGGGAGGGGCTGGTTCACAGGGGCTTGGGATCTCTAAAGGCTTTACTCACTGAGTGCAGTTTCTCTGGCTGGCCAGTAAGAGGTGTTCGTTGCTTTCTCTGGAGTGTCTGTGACCTTGGTTGAAGCCTTTTCTCTTTGCTTGAAGGGAGGGGTTGGAGGTATTGAATTCTTTTGCCTTCACTCAATGGTGGCCTTTACCCTGGCCTGAAGGCATTCCTCAGCTGGGCTGGTTCTGCTCACACACCTGGGCCTGAGGCAGAAGTAGTTTGCATTTGTTTTTTTTTGGAGAAGGTCTGAGCTGCAATGGGACCAGAGTAGCCCAGGATGGTGTCCACAGCTCTCCTGCACCAGAACTCTACCCCCAGCCCTGTCCCCAAGCTCTAGGGGGACAGCACCAACATCAGCGCCTCTGCTTCTCCGTGGACCCAAGCCCCTGTCGTCCAGCTCCACCTCCGATCCAGCAGGTCCGGCTCTCGGGCCCCCAGACTCCGGGTTCCAATTCAGCTGTTAATCTGGCTGATCTGGGGCTGATCCTCCCTCTGAGCCCAGACTTACCGGCCTGAATTTGGCCAAAGCTGCTGCCGCAAACAAATCCTGAGGTAGATGTTCTTTCTCCTGGCTTTTCTTTCTGGGTTTTGTGGGTCGGATTCTTTTAAGAGATTTGTTTCATGTGATAGATAGGGAAAGATCAGGAGACTTTAGAACTGTGCCTGTCTTCTCTCCACCATCTTGGCCAGAAGTCCATTTGGCATGTTATTGACATAATTTGGGAGAAGAAAAAATTAGGAAATTATTATCATGAAATAGATTTTGACTAATCAGTGGCCATGGCTCACAAAAGCATCAGGGGTGTTGGGTGGTAGGTGTTACACTTGTGTGCTAGTAAAAATCAGAACAAATGTTGGCAGAACTCATCTCAAAACATGTTACTACCATGTGAACATCATTATTCACCCAATAGGAATAATTCTTTGGTCAAACTGAAAAATAAGACTCTAAATTTCTTGATGAAGGCTGAGTTAAACTATTTACTTTCAGGATAGGACAAAATAAAGGGATTGGAATTGGAAGAAGGTCAGATTTTTTTTTAGCTTAAAGAATACACAGTGTGATATACTAGAAATCTAGAGAACTAAATGAGAGCCCAGAAGATCATAAAATAGCCTTTAGAAGTCATATAATTCAATCCTCTCATTTTATAAATGGAAATTGAAGCTAAGACAAGCATCCCAAAGGTACAAAAGAGAGTGGATGACAGAGTAAAGGATTAAACTCAGGGTTCGAGCTTAAATTCAGACTTCTTTTTCATTATATTATTTTGCCTCCCATGATGACTAAATGATGGTGCTAACTTTGCTATTACCTAGTTATATCACCATAATCATTTCACTTCTCAGTTGCCTCAACTAAAATGAGGAGGTTAAATTGAATGATCTGTGACTTCCATTCTAAAAGTTCTCTTCTCTGTCAACAATTATTTATTAAGCACCTTATGCCACAGACTAGGCACTAGGCATATAAATAGAATATAAGAAGCAATCCCTACTTGCAAAAGAGAGTATGTATGTGTATGTATGTGTATATATACATACACATATATATGTGTATATGTATTCTATCTGTTCTATTTTTTCTATTCTGGTTTATTCTATGAAATGTCTTGCCCATAGATATGCTACTTAAAATAATGTGCTTCTAGAAATCCCCTTAACCTTCACTGAGAAGTATTTGCATATTATGTTAAATATATTTTCTGACCTGCATAGACAACTTTAAAATAAGATTTCTTTTGAATCTTCATTTTTAAACTGCTTTTTTGTTAAAAGCTGGCACCCATTTTATCTGGGCTGGATTTTTTCTGACTCTCCACTTCACTTTGAAGGACAATTCTATCTGGAATAGAATTTGTAGCAAAGAAAGGGATTTGAGAATTTCATGCTCACCGTCACATATGGAAGACCAGCACAGCAGAAGAGATGTGAGTGAGGTTCACAAAAGAGAATAACTGCCCTTTATGAAATATTATTCCACTCTGGCAAACTGGCAGAACTCTTTGAAGCCTAAGCTATTGAAAAAATAATAGTATATATAACAGGATTTTGTGACACTCTAATTATGCAAACTTATTCAATCAACTATTATTTCTGTTTAAGTGATCATCAAAGAAACTGTAAACTTATGCTTTAGTTACCTCCAATTAACTCATTTACAATGGAACATATATCTTGCTTAATGCACAGTCCTGATAGAGTCAGCCAACTATGACTGGTCCTAAAAAAGGCACAATCTGATCTAATTGTGATTGTCCTCATCTTTTTCTGATGGAGAGAAAATAAGTCAATTTTTGTATAGTATTAAGATCTACCACTGTAGAAAAAATGAAGGGGGGGAAGGGAGGTCCCTTTAAACCTAGCAACAGAAAGAGCCTTTAAAGGGGCAAATAAGACAAAAAATAATAATTTTTCAAACTCTGAAACAATTATTTTGCAATTCCATACCTTAAGAACAAAGGAAAGAAAAAAGTCAGTGAATTATGTCTATGTGCAGAGTTAGCCTTGCATGCAAGCAATATAGATGGCCTTCTATATGTTGATATTTATGAGAGATCTAAGGGAACTAAATAGTACAGAAAATAAATTGGAATCAAGATCATCTGAGTACAAATTCTATTTCAGATACATAGAGTCAAAAGATTAGAGTCAGAGTGGAGGCAGATCACAGTGAAGGACAGTAATAGTCTACTGATGTTATACCCAAACTCAGGTCAAGAACTTTTAAAGCTTAGAACAAGGGAAGAGCAATAAGGGAATACCCTATAAATTTGAATAATACGTTTGGAATATAGTATTTCAGAAAGCAAAGAGCATAAGCTTATAGCCAAGAATAATTTACCCATAAAACTGAATATAATTTTGAAGGGGAAAAATGCATATTTGATGAAATAGTGTTTCCAAATATTCCAGATAAAAGTACCAAAGATCACAGAAACTTTGAATTTAATCATAAGACTTAGAAGAAACCTAAAAAGGCAAACATGAATGAGCAATCATAAGGGACTAAATAAAGACTACTAACATTCAAATATCAGAAATGATATGTTTCTCCTCTGAACTCTATTAGCATCAAAGTTTATAGAGGACATCTGGTTAGACAAGGCCTAAGAAACTTTCTTTCTGATCTTAACAGAAAATGGCGAGAGAGAGAGAGAGAGAGAGAGAGAGAGAGAGAGAGAGAGAATGAATCAGGCATAAAAATGCTTTTCATTCAAAAGGGAAAGAAGAAAAGGAAGAAGGGATGAGTAGAGGGAATGTAGATTATGTGAGGTTTTAGTCCTTAAAAGAAACTCTAAGTATGGACAAAAATATTTATAAAATTTTGAGGTTACAAAGAATGGGAATTTGAAGGGGTGTGCACATAAATGTGATAGAATACTTTTGTGCTTTAAGAAATGGGAAAGGGAATGGTTTCAGAGATACTGGAAACATTTATATGAACTGATGCTGAGGGAAGTTAGAAGGACCAAGAAGAACCAAGAGAAAAAATTATTCAGTGACAACAATTTGGCCAAAAAAAAAAAAGCATCTTTTAAAGATTTAGAACTGTGATCAGTATAATGAATAACCAAATAATGAGGACAAATAATGAAATGTTCTATCCTCCTTCCTGAGAGGTAAACTTAAAGTTCAAAAAAGAGACATAATTTTTTGGACATTGTCAATGTAGAAACATTTTTCTTGATTATCCATGGTTGTAATAGGAGTCTTGTTTTTCTTTCATTCTCAGCTACAGAAAGGGATAAGGATAAGGTAAGAGGAAGTGAAAGAAGATTTTTTTTAATTGAAGATGTTATTTGAATTTTACAATTTTTCCCCCAATCTAACTTCCCTCCCTCACCCCCACAGAAAGCAATCTGTCAGTCTTTAATTTGTTTCCATGTTGTACATTGATCCAAATTGAGTGCTATGAGAGAAAAATCATATCTTTAAGGAAAAAACAAAAAGCCTAAGAGATAACAAGATCAGACAATAAGGTATCTGTTTTTATTTTCTAAATCAAAGGGAATAGTCCTTGAACTTTGTTCAAACTCCATGGCTCTTTATCTGGATACAGATGGCACTCTCCATTGCAGACAGACCAAAATTGTCCCTGATTGCTGCACTGATGGAATGAGCAAGCCCTTCAAGGTCGAACATCACCCCAATGTTGCTGTTAGGGTGTACAATGGTTTTCTGGTTCTACTCATTTCATTCAGCATCAGCTCATGCAAATCCCTCCAGGCTTCCCTGAATTCCCATCCCTCCTGGTTTCTAATAGAACAATAGTGTTCCATGACATGCATATACCACAGTTTGCTAAGCCATTCTCCAATTGAAGGACATTTGCTTGATTTCCAATTCTTTGCCACCACAAACAGGGCTGCTATGAATACTTTTGTACAAGTGATGTTTTTGCCCTTTTTCATCATCTCTTCAGGGTATAGACCAGTAGTGGTATTGCTGGATCAAAGGGTATGCTCATTTTTGTTGCTCTTTGGGCATAGTTTCAAATTTCTCTCCAAAAAGGTTGGATGAGTTCACAGCTCTACCAACAGTGTAATAGTGTCCCAGATTTCCCACAACCCTTCCAACAATGATCATTATCCTTTCTGGTCATATTGGCCAATCTGAGAAGTGTGAGGTGGTACCTCAGAGAAGCTTTAATTTGCATTTCTCTAATAATTAATGATTTGGAGTATTTTTTCATATGGCTATGGATTGCTTTGATCTCCTCATCTGTAAATTGCCTTTGCATATCTTTTGACCATTTGTCAATTGGGGAATGGCATTTTGTTTTAAAAATATGACTCAGTTCTCTGTATATTTTAGAAATGAGTCCTTTGTCAGAATCATTAGTTGTAAAGATTGTTTCCCAGTTAACTACATTTCTTTTGATCTTGGTTACAGTGGTTTTATCTGTGCAAAAGCTTTTCAATTTACTGTAATTAAAATCATCTAGTTGGTTTTTGGTGATGTTCAAGAAGGACGATTTTTTTGCTGATTGAAAAAATATGCAATTTTTTTATAATTAAAAATGTTCCACCATTAGAGATTTATTCATTTTAGTTAAACATTGACAATTCAATACTCCCCCTTTTTGAGGTTTTGAGAGGATATATTTCAAATTATTTGTTGGTTGTCTAATTTCTTTTCCCAAGATGTTATTTATTTTGAGTTTTACAATTTTTTTCCTTAATCTTGCTTCCTTCTCCCCACCCCCCACAGAAAGTAGTCTGTTAGTCTTTACATTATTTCTATGGTATACATTGATCTAAGTTGAATGGGACGAGAGAGAAATCATATCCTTAAGGAAGAAAAATAAAGTATAAGAGATAGCAAAATTACATAATAAGATAACAGGGTTTTTTTCCTAAATTTAAGATTTTTGGTCTTTGGTCTTTGTTCAAACTCCACAATTCTTTCTCTGGTTTCCTCCATAAGTCTATCATATCTAGGTTTTCTAACCTATTTACCTCCTTAACTTCTTTTTTGTTTATTTTATGATTAGATTTATCTAAACCTAAGAGTGGGAAGTTGAGGTCTCCCACTGTAGAGTTCTGCTGTCTATGTCTTCCCATAGTTCTTTCAGCTTCTCTTCTAACAATTTGGATGCTATCCCATTGGGTGCATACATATTCAGTATTGAAATCACTTTATTATTTATAATACCTTTTAGGAGGATATAGTTTCCTTCCTTATCTCTTCTAAAGCTATCTATTTTTGCAGCTGTTTTGTCTGAGATAAGGATTGCTACAGCTGCTTTTTTCACTTCAGCTGAAGCAACCTTTACCTTTACTCTATATGTATCTATCTGCTTCAAATGAGTTTCTTGTAAGCAGCACATTGTAGGATTCTGGTTTTTTTAAGACACTCTGCTATGCACTTACCTGTTATTTGCTTATCTGCTATTCACTTATATTTTAAGGAAGAGTTCATCCTATTCCCATTCAAAATTATAATTACCAACTCTTTTTTTTTTAGGATTTTGCAAGGCAAATGGGACTAAGTGGCTTGCCCAAGGCCACACAGCTAGGCAATTATTAAGTGTCTGAGCCCGGATTTGAACCCAGGTACTCCTGGCTCCAGGGCTGGTGCTTTATCCACTGCACCACCTAGCCATCCCAATTACTATTTATTGCCCTCCATGCTATCTTACCTCTGACTGTATTCCCCGCCTTTTCACATTATACACATTCACCAGTATTTTGTTTCTGAATATCACCACCTTTAGTGTGTTTGCCCTCCTATATCCACACCTCCCCTTTCTTTCCCCTTTCCCTTTTTTCCTTCTTCCTTCCTTTCCTTCTATTAGTTCACCTTTTCTTCTCCCTCCCTATCTCCATCCCCCCTTCCCCTTTCCCCTTTTAATACTTGAATGGTAAAATGTTTCTTAAGTTAACTGAGTGTGTGTGTTAATTAACTTTAAGCCAAGTCTGATGAGAGGAAGATTCAGGTGTTTCTCATCTCGTCCCTTCTTCCCCTCTATAACAACAGGTCTTTTGTATCTCTTTATATAAAGAAATTTACCCCATTCAGTACCCTTCATCCTCCTGTCTCCTACCTGTCCCCTTTTTAAGGAAGTATTGTTTTTAAATCGTTTTATCTGAGTCACAGAAAATCATGAGTATCTATCACTTCTGGCTAAGTATATTCTCTCTAATAGAGTTACAATTCTCAAGAGTTATTAGAGTCTTTCTTCCAAATAGGGATATAGCCAGTTCCTTCCCATTGGATAGCAGTTTCATGGATAAGTCATGAGTGTCCATCACTTCTGATTAAGTATGTTCTCTCTGAAAGTGTTATAATTCTCAAGAGTTATGAGAATCTTTTTCCCATGCTGGGATATAGCCAGTTTCATCTTTTTGGATAGCAGTTTTTTTCTCTTTATCCCCCCCTTTTTTTAAACCTTTTCATGTGTCTTGTGAGCCTCCTATTTTATGTCCAAATTTTCTATTTAGCTCTGGTCTTTTCATCAGGAATTGTTGGAAGTCTCCAATTTTGTTAAATGACCATCTTTTCCCCTGGAAGAGAAGCTCAATTTTGCCTCGTAGTGGATTCCTGACTGCATTCTAAGCTCCTTGTTCTTTGGAATGATGTCTCATTCTGGGTCCTTTGATCCCTTAATGTTGATGTAGCCAGGTCCTGTGTAATATTTACTGTGACTCCTTGGTATTTAAATTGTTTATTTCTGGCTGCTTGCAGGATTTTCTCTTTTATCTGATAGTTCTGGAATTTGGCCACAACATTCCTTAGTGTTTTCATTTTAGGATCTCTTTCTGGAGGGGATTGATGTACTTTTAGTGTCTTTTCCTTCCAAGAATTTTTCTATGGACCCTCCTTTGTGCTGGCCTTTCTTCATTATCCTAATGTCTTGTGTTGGAGAGGGGCTGGTTCACAGAGTTTTGGTGTTGGGATCCCCTCACTGAGTGTAATAGCTTCAGCTGGCAAGTAAGAGGTGCTAGAGGTTTTGCTCACTTGAATGTAATATCTACAGCTGGCCAGTAGGGGGTACTGGTTACTTTCTCTGGAGTGTCTGTGACCTTGATTGAGGCCCTCTCCCTTGGCCTGGAGGGAGTAGTCAAAGTTGTTGAATATTTTTTTCTTTGATCAATGGTAGTCTCTACCCTGGGGTGAGGTCATCACTCTCCCTATTCCCACCTGAGGTGGTTCTTCTGCTAGGCTTTATCCTGGGGTGAAGGTGCGCTGCACTTGTGTTTGTTCTGGAAAGAGGCTTCATCTGAAAGGAAGGTATAGATTCTGAATTCTGCCCAACCAGAGGAGCCCAGGGATCACTGTCTGCTGCTCTCCTGCACTGGAACTCTCCCTCCAGCCCTGCCTGCAAGCTCCAGATGGTTAGCACTACAACCAATGCCATGCTGATTGGGCCAGTTCAGTTCTCAGACCCTCAGGCTCAGAGGCTCCTGCCCTGCCACTAATCAAGCTAATCTGAGGCTGACCCAGGCTCCTATTCTTGCCTGTTCTGTGCTCCCTGCAGAGTCCACCCTCTGTGCTCAAATTCACCCAGGATCTCGGAAGACAGATCCTGAGGTCGATATTCTTCTCCTGGCTTTGCTTTCTCGGTTTTGTAGATCGAATTTCTGTTACGAGGTTTGTTTCATATCACATATGAGGAATGATCAGGAGACCTTTAGCATTGTGCCTGTCTTCTCTCCACCATCTTGGCTGAAAGTCAAGACTCCTTTTTTTAAAAGTAGCTCTCTGTATGTAATGAATAACAAGGTCACTAATCTTATAATGCTAGTTTTGTCTTTTTATTGGTTTCTTTCTCTGATAAGAGCCACTGGGACTGAGTGATAAAAAAGGTTTTTAACAACTTTGGAGAATGATATAAGGAACTGATAAGGATTTGAAGAGGCAGCAGCGAGGACTTACATAAATTACATCCCTGAACTTATCATTGACTAAATTAGCTTTAGTTTGTGATTCCCCCCTCCCCTATAAATTCACTATACTTCTGAAGGATGAGAGAAATAGGATGATGAAATTCAAAATTTACAAGTACAGAGTCGTGGATAGCAATGGGAGCAGAGGACTCTCAGAGTAACAAATGAGACATTAAATTGGCAAACCATGGCATCCAACTTTTGTATGGACACCAATGAAACCTGGATGGAGATAGCTGGGTATGAATAAAGTTTGATTGGTGCAGTGTTTAAAGCACCAAACCTGGAGACAGGAAGACTCATCTTCCCAAATTCAAATCTGGTCTCAATCATTTACTAGTTATGAACCCTGGACAAATCACTTAATCCTGTTCGCCTCAGTTTCCTTATCTGTAAAATGACCTGAAAAAGAAAATGACAGCCCACCCTAACATCTTGGCCACAAAAATCCTAAATGAGGTGAAGCAACAACAACAACAACAGGGATCAAGTGAAACAAGGAGGCAGAAGTTTGAAAAGAAACTTGACAGTACTGACAATTGATTTTGCATAATTTGCAGTTTTTCATACCTTACATTTCTAAAACAAAGTCAAAATTAAGGAAAATATAAATTCTCAGACAATAGAAACAATTTTCCTTTTTTGTATTTATATTCTCAGTATTTGCCATAATATTGGTAGATAGCAAGTTTTTAATAAATTCTTGGTAAATTGTTGAACCAAGGAAGGGGGGAAAAAAGAGGAATTAAGGTATCTAGAGTAGATAATAAAAGTTCAAGAGTAGAGAGGAACTTTAGATATCACTTAGTAAAAACATTTTATGTTCAGACAAGAAAAATCAATGACTATAAATGTTAAATGTTTTGCTCAGGTAACATGTAACAAAGATTTGAGTCTATGTCCTCTGAATCCAAGTCTAGTCATCTTTTCATTATATTATACATCAGGTCCTTACACCAAAGTTTATGTACTTTAGAATTGAAGATCCTCCTTAGACCTTTATTCAGAACTTCTTTATAACTATTTTGCAAACAATTTTAATTAATATGGCCATCTGGCTTCCAAGTCCAAAACAGATTAGAAGCAGCAAATTAGAATAGAAGAAGGAAATAAATTAGACACAGACACAGGGGCAAGAGCAAGAAAGGAGACAGCAAAAACCTAATGCAAACAGGACAGTAGTAGAGGACACAGAAAAAACAAATATTAAAAAAAGATTTTTATCATGATGAAAAACAGAGAGAAAACTGACGAATTCTGAGTGCAAGTTGAAGTATAATTTTTCCACTTTATTTTTCATACTTTTGGTTTTAATATGACTAATATGGAAATATGTTTTTACATGATTTCACATGAATATTGATTGTGTATTGCTTGCCTTTTCAGAAAGTGGTGAAAGGACAAGAGGGAGGGAGAGAATCTGGAACTCAAAGGTTGTTTTTTTTAAAGAAAATGCTAAAAATGAATAACATTATATAAATATTTTATTTTTTTAGAATTCTAAATAAATAAATACATTTTTACATAGAACCACACCTGGGTCCATAAAATAATTGACATTCTGCAGTTATTCACTGTGTAACCATGTCAAGTCATTTAACTCACCTGTGCCAAGGCATCTTCTTCAGATTACAGATTTCAGATGAGTTATGTCAGATGTACCTTACTGGGAAATGTTTCCATATTGGGTATTCCTCTGAGTCAAAAAATTACAAGCCTAGACCTTCCAAAAATATATTATTGTCACAGAGAGTTTTTAAATAGTTTGTAAATCTCATTACACACTTATTTAATTTTAGGTAATAATAGCTCTATGAGAAAGTTATTTCAGATATTATATTATTGCTGTTTTATAAATAAGGAAATTAAGTAGATAAATTAAGTAATTGATGACAGTTTAAATGGTGACATGGATAGAGTGCCAGATCTGAAGTCAGGAAAACGTGAGTACACTTCTGGCCTTAGAGCCTTAATGGATATGTGACACCAAGTAAGTCACTTGCCATCAATTTTCCCTTGAAAACAGGAATAATAAAAGCACCTACTCCTTATAGTTACTGTGAGTATCAAATGAGATAATATTTAAATGTTTAGATGCTAGATCTTTCAATTTGGAATCACCTTCATTTCTGAATATGTCCCTCTCTTTCCGCCTTTTCTAAGTCAGGGAATCATCTCATATAGAAAAATGTAGAAAAAGAAAAAAAAAGAGTTCAACAAAATCAGTCAACATTCAATATTTTTTTTAGGTTTTTTTCAAGGCAATGGGGTTAAGTGGCTTGCCCAAGGCCACACACAGTTAGGTAATTATTAAGTGTCTGAGGCTGTATTTGGACTCAGGTCCTCCTGACTCCAGGGCAGGTGCTCTATCCACTGCGCCACCTAGCTACCACAACATTCAATATTTTACAACCATAGCCTTCCTCTTTACCACTGCAAATATTAGAGTGAATTCACCACACATTTTTAAAAGAGAAAATAATTTAGGTGTTTAAAATCTCACATATACAGAATATTCAATTATTCAAAAACAACAAACTCCCCAGGAGGTTTGAATGACAATATTTCCAATAAACATTTCTGACTCTTTTAGTTATGTTTGCTAGTTGCTACATTTAGGAAGCAATTTTAAAAACAAAAAGGCCCCTTCTGGTCAAGGATGAAGGATGTGTTGAGGGAAGGAGAATAAATACACTGTTAAAACCTGATTATAGCATGTAGTTTTTGAGGATGAAAGATGGGTCATCAAGACTTTATGATTAAAAAGTTTCCATTTTTATAGTATGAGGGAAACTTCAAAAAAGAGGAGGAAAGGTTTGTTTTCTGCAATCCAGGGAAGTTTAGACTGGGGGCACCTGGGGTGGCAGAGGTTGTGATGTGTCCCCTTAGTATTACTCACTGTAAAAGTCAACAGCCTCTTCCTGCTACTCAAACACAGAGCAAAATTAGAATGATTAAAAGAGTCACTGGGGCCTGCTACAAACCATTCATAATGTCTCCTAATTTAGGAAGCAAACTATATAGCAATTTCTCTCATCTAAACCCTAAGGGACTCATTAGAATTTTTCTAATATGTCAAAAGATTTTCAGAAACATAGGATTTTAATAAAAATAATGCCATTTCAGCACTTCTATATAGTACATCTCATGCTTTCTCAGACTTCCAAGAGACTTGGAACACATACAGGGAACTAATATGTGTGTAGATATGTAAATATGCATATATATACATATATAAACATGAAATTATTCCTCCCTATACCTCCTTAAGGTTTTACCCCAAATAATGTTATTACTATACAGATCTGATAATATTATTTCTCAACTGAAAATCTTCCAGTAGCTCTCCATAATCTTTGAAGTAAAGTCTGAAGTCCTTGGCATTTTTAGAATATAAGCTTTCTGAAGGCAAGGACTTTATGATTTGTTTGTATTTATATCTCCAGTGCTTATCACATAGTAAGTACTTCATAAAATATTTTAGAAGGAGGTGGAACCAAGAAAATTAATCAGACTGAATCTTGATCAGAAAACCCAACAGAAAAAGACCATAGTATCATTTTACCTGCTCAAGTCAGTATAAGTTTATACAGAAGTCTCTGGATATAAGAGATAGACAGAGGTATGTTGCCAGTAGCATTCTAGTATTCTTTTATAGGGTGTGGCAACAAATACCAACTAGCAGCTTTGGTACCCACTACCCAGTTCCAGGACACAGATCCAGGACAGACTAAGGAAGCGACTTGTTCTTGGGAACAAGAATTGGTCTTGAGCTCTATCCTATGTATCAATTAAGAAGGAAACTCAGAAGAAATTAGCAGAAGAAAACATAAAATATCTCAAAGCAAAAACAACTGACTCAGAAAACACATTGAGGAGAAAAAAACATAAAGAATTTTTGGACTATCTGAAAGCCACAAAAAAAAAGAACTTAGACATCATATTTCAAGTAATCTTAAAAGAAAACTCTTAGCAGTAGAGGGAAACATGGAAATAAAATCTATCAGTCACCTCCTGAAAGAATTTCTAAAAAGGGCAGCTAGGTGGCACAGTGGATAGAGCACCGGCCCTGGAATCAGGAGTACCTGGGTTCAAATCCGGTCTCAGACACTTAATCATTACCTAGCCATATGGCCTTGGACAAGTCACTTAACCCCATTGCCTTGCAAAAAAACCTAAAAAAAATTCTAAAAAGAAAACTCCCAGGAATATTATAGTCAAAATCTAGTTTGTTGGGTCAAAGAAAAAATATTGCTAGCAATCAGAAAGAAAGAATTCAGTACTGAAGAGCGACAATCAAAATCTCATATAATTAAAAAGCCTCTACTATGCAGGAGCAGAGAGCTTAGAAAATAATATTCCAGAAGGGGAAATAAATGCGTATAGCAAAAAATAACTTACTCAGAAAAACAATAATAAACCCATTAGTAGAAAAAAATAAACCTTTTATGAAATAGAGGACTTCTGATAAAAAAGACTACAGTTGTATGAAGTTTTGAAATTCAAACTATAGCTAGGAGAAATATAAAAAGGTAAACATTAATGAAACAAAGATAAAGGACTAAGCAAAGATAACTTAGAAAGACAATTTTTATATGAGTAGATAATACATGTCCCCTCTGAACACTATCACAGTTATAGAGGGCAACTAATTGGGAAAAAAACCTGATCTTTGGTATATTTTTAATGATTTCAAAAGAAGAATGGAAAGAGAGTAGGAGGAGAGCAGTTGAGAAAAAGGGAAGGGAAAAGTAGGGTAAGGAAAATTATGTTTCATAATCAGGGTAGGCAAGTAGAAGTCTATATAAACAAGGAGGACAGGGTAGAGGGAGAATACACTCACAGAATTGGGTAGACTAAATATTTCATTCATTGGGGACATTTGAAGGAGAGGAGATAAAGATAGGAAAGAGAGAAAAAAATAGAGAGAATAGATGAAGAAAAAGGAGGAGGAGGAAGATGAGGAGGAAGAGCAGGAGAAGCAGGAGCAGGAGCAGGATAAAAAGAAAAAAAGATTAAAGTAGGGATTACCTCTAAGCAAAATAAATAACCTAAAGATTTACCCCCCAAAATTGTATAACTTCTTGAAGTGTTAAAGAAATGGAATATTAGAGAGTACTTACTAATTAGGAAATAATAAAAAAAAAGTTATGTTATATAAATGAGATAGGAAACAACTGCACTGTGAGAAATTAGGAAGAGGATGTTTTCAGAGAAATCAAGGGAGATGTGTTTAAACTGATACACAGTGAAGTGATAAGCATCAGGAGAACAATTTATACTTTGACAGCAATATGTTAATGATAAATAATTTTGAAAGTCTTAAGAACTTTGATCAGCATAATGACCAACCATGATTACAGAAGATATAGTACCAAAACAGTACATGAAACATAGTACCAAAAACCCAATGGAAGCTGATAGACACTGCAGAATAAGACATTTATTTTTGGACATGGTCATTGAAGAAATGTGTTTTGCTTGAATATATATATATATATATTTGTAGCAGGGTTTTTTTTTTTCCTTCTTTCATTGTAATTGGGGGAGGGACCTTACTAATGAAGATTGTGTATTTGAAGGAGTGGAGATAGATTTCTGCTGACTAGAAAAAATAAGACAACTTTAAAATTACTATTCTAGTTACCTAATCATCTGCCTACTTCTCCATCATCTATCAACATGTCAAACTTCCAGGGCCCTGTATCTGCAACAGTTGCTCTTTATTAAGTAAAATATGAAACCATTTTTTTGGGTCATGGAAGTCCTGACTACCTTCATTTGAATTAACATTTCTTCAGACTATTTCAACAATAGTTCAATTAATTCATATTTTCCCCTCAATTCCCACTGTTAACAGAGACTTTGCTGTTAAGAAATCAGGCTGAAATACCTGGAATTCTTAATAAAAATTTCAGAGGGTCCATAACTTTAAGGTGAACGAAAATCTGACCATTTTCTCAGAATTCTTAAACAGAATTTCAGCTTCTCTAAGTCTCTCTGTTTTGGTGCCCATCACCAGCTAACTTAGCATTTAAAACTGTTTACAGTCAATTCTTTCCAATATTCTTCAGGAACTCTGGAGTCCAAGCCATAATGGTTTACTTGATATTACTCACACACCGCATTCCATCTCCCATTTCCATGTCTTTGAAATGACTTGTTTATGCCAGGACTTTCTCCTTTCCCACTTTTTACTGAGAATCCTTGGCTTACTCAAAAATCAGTTTAAATTCCACCCTCTGCTGGAATCCTTTATATCTTCCCCAATTGGTAGTTGTCATACATTATAAATATGATTTTTGTTTAAATGTTCTCTCCTTCATTAGAATTAAAACAGCTAAGTGGAGTGCTGAACTTGGGAATCCAGAAGACCTGAGTTCAAACTCTACCTCAGACACTACCTAGTTGTGAAACTAAGAGAAAGCTACTTAATTTCCATTGATTTCTTTCATAACATTTGTAAAAAGAGGGGCAATATTAATACCTATCTTATAGTACTCTTGTGAGAATCAAATGAGTCAAATATTGTGAAATGTTTTATGAACTTTAAATTCCTATATTATCAAAGAAACTTCCTTGAGGGCAAGGTCTATTTTCCTTTGTCTCTCCACAGTGTCTGGCAAATATTTAATAAATTCTTATTGATTATTCATTAGCAGTACTAAAAACTAAGGTCCTGAAAAAGGAAATTATTTACCCAAAGTCAAATAGCTAGCACAAGGTTAAGTACTTGAGTGCAGATCTCTTGGCTACCAGTTCAATCTCTTGCCTCTGTTCTGTAGCACAAACTTGCCTTGGTTTACATATTATAGACCTAAAGAGTACTACATTCAGGGTTATAAGAATAGATCTGTTTGTTAATTTGGGTCCCAGATACATCATCAGATTAAATTAATATTTATTTAATAAATGAATGCCTTGTGGAAGACACTATCCTAGGCACAGACTAGGAAACAACCTGGATTTTTTCCCTTCAAAGTTTAAATTCATGGTTTTATAGGAAATTTCCAAAGACCTTAACAATGTAATTGAGCACTCCTAGGACTACCTTGACCTCTTCATGGTTGAATGGATATGACAGAATTTTGAAAATTAAGTGAACTTATGTTTTCCTTTTAGTGAGCTTGGGATGGCATAGATTCTCTAGTAATTTCTGGGAGAATTAATGTGACTCCTCCTTGCCTCTTCCATTCTGTGTGCCAGATCCATGAATAACTAAACAGGTTTCATGAGTATGCAAATTTATTACAGCTCATTAGTTTTTTTCAAGCACCCTATTTATAATAACTTTTCATGAAAAATAAATAGAAATAAAATCTCTTAGTCACTAGGCTCAAAGACTTGGATTTTCATAGCCTCCGGGCAAAGTAGAGATGAGCCAGCCAGCAGTCCTAGGCTGAGCTGTCACTGTCATGGATAGCAATCCTCTGGATAGCAATCCCACATTCTCCGAACAACAGGATTCTCAGATTAATAGCAAGTAATAAATCAGCATAGTATAGTAGACAGAGAACTGGCTTCAGAAACAGAAAGACAAGTTCACATGTACTGGCTCCGTGACCCTGAGCTAAACATTTAACTTCTCTATGTCATTGTTTGTTTGTCTTCATACTCAAAAAGGACCATTGACATCATGACATTGGAGTCAAGGTATAGTGTGTTCAAGTGGGGCTGACCAGTTCAATATGAGCTTGGAAGCTCAGAAGTGGGGCACAAATAGCTCATTTGAACATTTGAAATGGAAATGTCTCTAAATTTTTGCACCTCACATTTCCTTTGTGCAACTGTGATTCTGCTTACTCACAGAGCATTAGGTATTCTTTGATGCAAGCATACAATGATGGGTAGTCCTATGCCAATGTCTCCCATGTCTCACAATCAACACTTAAGTTTTTCAGAGAAATCTTTCGATTGTCCTTGTCTGGCTTCTTCTGTCCTCCAGGTAAGCACTTGCCTTGTGTGAGTTATCTATAAAATTGTCTTTTAAGTAAATATATGTTTGGCATTTGGACCATTTGGCCAACCCATAGGAATTGCACTTCCTGCAGTATAGTTTGAATGTTTAGTAGATCAGTTTGAGAGAGGCCCTCAGCGTCTGTTACCTTATCTTGCCAGGTGATCTTCAGAATCTTCCAAAGACAATTCAAATAGAAGCAGTTCATTTTTTCTTTTTCTTTTTATACATCAATGCATATTTATGGAACAAAACAAGCACTTCCATAGCATAGTACAATAAAAAAGATGATTATACATGGATCAGAAAATCTACTAAAAATAACTTGCAATTCCTTTCAAATATAAAACAAAATTATCTTGCAATTATTTTCTTTTTTCTATCCTGCCCTAGAGATGGCTACCATTAGGCATATATAGACAAATATGCATATAAATTTTTATAATACATATTTGTATATAAACTCACCCACAGTATTCAAGATTTTCCATACCAATGGTTCCATATATGGCTTTCTAAATGTTGAGTGTCAAACCAAAATTAGCACAAGTAGCAAAGCATCAATCCATACTCTGTTGCAACTCAACCTCGGTGGCTTTATCCAATAAGCAAACATCTAAGTATAAAAGTCATTCACTAACTCTCCCTTTGGTCTTGTAGCTTTTTCAAGTTAAATAGTGAGCAATAGCTGACCTTGATTCTGTTATCTGTTATCTGTTATTGATTCTGTTCTTACATCACAGAAAACATACTTAAAAGCATGAGAATGAGCACACCACGCTACTTCACCAATGGTAACCAGGAAAGGTTATCCAGAACTTTATCCAAAACTTGTGCAAGCATGCATTATGAAACTGGCATAGAATACTGATGAACTTCTCTAGGTAACCAAATTCTACCATGATTTTCCCCAAGCCCTCACAACTATCAAAGACCTTAGTTAAATCTATGAACATTGTGTAGAGACCTCTGTTCTATTCTTGATATTTCTCCTGCAAACACCTTGTTCACCATTTCTTGGTTCTTTCTGAAGTCACACTTATCTTCCAGGTGAAAGATCAGTCCATTAAGGAGGACTTTGACAAAAAGATTATCAACAATGATGAAGAAAGAGACCCTCCTATGATTGCCACAGGACTACCTGTTTCCTTTTCCTTTATAAATGTTTTTCCCTCATTTTTGAAGATCATAACATCAGGGAGGTGATGCCATGAAAAGCACAAGAATTGGATTTGAATGAGGGGGGTGCTGTGATAAGTCACCAGCCTCATTTTCTCCTCCAGAGTCATCTGGGTCCAGTGGTCAGATATAAATCAGGATGACTGGAGATGGCCCTGGATGTGAGGCAGTCAGGGTTAAATGACTTCCCTATGGCTAGTAAGTAGCAAGTGTCTGAGGCTAGACTTGAACTCCTGTCCTGACTCCAAGGCCAGTGCTCTATCCAATGCACCACTAGTTGCCCTTCCTTTATAAAAATAGAAATGGACAATCTTCTAGGGAATGACCTGCTCTTGTCAGAAAATTTCAGTCAGTTTCTGTGTGAATAGTGGATCCCAGGACAGCTAGGTGGTGCAGTGGATAGAGCACCAGCCCAGGAGTCAGGAGTACCTGAGTTCAAATCCGACCTCAGACACTTAATAATTACCTAACTGTGTGTGGCCTTGTGCAAGCCACTTAAGCCTATTGCCTTGAAAAAAAATTAAATAGTGGATACCCTCTACCTTGTATATCTCTGCTGAGATATACAACTCTCTAATACAAGCTGCAGAATAGATGTGATCTGCATTCATCTAGAATTCCATATATTAGAGAAATTATAGTCAAGTTATCTCAAGTATTATAGTTTGGGTCAGATCAGAGACCTAAAAAGTCCATGTTTTCTAAGAACTTACTTCTCAAAACTTATACATATAAAGTTACAATATATTTCTAATCATTTAAACATATATCCAGGGAGCTAAAACTAAGATAACAACAAAGGAACCATTATCTGGCAGTCCTTTTTGTAGGCTAATCTGTGACCTTGCTAAAAACCTATAAATACTAGATTCAAACGGGATATAGTAGGAAAGGAGGCAATTGAGGGGTAGCTTTTTACACATAATAGCTCTCCATCTAACTGTCTCAAAAATTGGAAGAGTCAACAGCAGATACAAATATTTTATCTTTGGTTTCTGTATTTCTATAAACCCTTATAATGTCAAACTTCCCCTTTCCCAAATGACCTTTTATAAGCTTACTAGAGTGACTAGCCTCTCTCAGGTACTCCTAGGTACTGATAAATGTTTCCTGTTTGGAACTGAATTATTGAAAGTAATCATTGCAAGAAAGTATGAAGTAGCTGTGATATAATAGAAACTTTGAAGTCAGAAGTCCTGTCAAAATCCCAATTCTGGCACATCTCCAAATTACTTCATCATTTTAGCCTCTTTCTTTTTTCTTACTATAAAATAGATGCAATAGGCAATGTGGCATATTATATAGAAAACTTGGGGCAGCTAGGTGATGCAGTGGATAGAGCACCAGCCCTAGACTCAGGAGTACCTGAGTTCAAATCCAGCCTCAGACACTTAACAATTACCTAGCTGTGTGGCCTAGGCAAGCCGCTTAACCCTGTTCGCCTTGCAAAAACCTAAAAAAAAAACTGATCTCAAACCCAGGAAGCCCTCTTTTGAAGTCCTGCCTCTGAAATATACTGGTAATGTAATCCTAGGCACATCCCTTAACTATTCAGGGTTTCAGGCAAATTTCTGAAACCAGAATTTACAGAGAAGATGTTGAAGAGGGAGTTTCCTCACCTGGAAGTTTTATATATTAATGAAATTACACTACTTATCCTTGCCCTAAAAATATAATAATAATTACACATTTTTCATTATAGCGTTATTGCTTTGGTTTGACATTTTGATAGATGTGTAATGTCAACAAGGTGGATATTCTTTCCCTCTAATGATATGAACTGAAACCCCTCTAAATCTTCACATCCTTTGTAATTCTTATTGGTACTTTTCTATTTATTCCAAGTTTCACAGTATGGTGGGAAAACCATTAGATTTGGAGTTGGAGGAATAATTTTTATTACAATTTTATTTTTTATTATTATTATTATTACAACTAGCATTTGATGATGTTGTCATTGTTTGTCCTTTGTTCTCAAAGAAGACCATGATATCAGGGAGGTAATACCTTGACATTCAAGTGAATTGGATTTAAGTGGGGGGGGGTTAAGGGGAATGGAGGGGAAGGGAGGCAACTGTGCAAAGTCACCAGCCTCACTATCCCCTCTGGAGTCATCTGAATCCAGTGGCCAGATATTAATCAGGTCAATAGGAGATGGCCTGGATGAATGTTTTAAGCTAAAGTCTTTAGCAAGTCTCAGTTTGATTGAGGAAATGCTCATTTAGTGATCCATCATCTATATAATAGTTTGCCAAGAACAATCTCGGGAAACCATTTGCTATCTATGCCTTTGGACAAGTCATGAAATCTCTCTTGGTCCCAGTTTTCTCATATATAAAGTAAGAAGGAAGAAATTGATGACTAGATTGTCTCAGAGGTCCCTTCTAGCCCCAACTCCATGAATTTAAGATCTTATGACCTGTCTAGACCTTAGTTTCCTTATCTGTAAAATGGTGTTGAACTAGGCTATTTCCAATTCTAAATCTATCATCCTGTGCCCAAGATCTGCCTATTTTTCTTTTAATATCTTGGAAGTCCTCAGACCAACCATCTGTTACCTCTCATTCTCTCTATATGACCAGCCTACCTCCTTTTTCAGTTATGCATATGCTTGAATTTTGTGTGTGTGCTTTTCCCACACTTTGGTAACATGCCACAGACAACTGACGCCTACCCTGTCTTCTCATTGCCCTTTGGGTTATTTCTCATTTAAATTATTCTTATATTATTATGTTTTATTATCTCTAGCTATTTAGAACCATTTAGAGAATATTAAGAATTTTTGCTGCAATGGACAATCTGGATCATTGAAAATAGCACACAAAGCTATATGCCATCCACTAGGCTACTCCAGTCCTTTCTCTTCCTTCTACTCAATTCCAGACTCAGATTATTATTATCCATTCACAGTGTTTGTTCAATATAAATCTATATGTGTGTGTGTGTGTGTATATATATATATATATATATATATATATATATATATATATATATATATATATATATATTTATATATACACATATAAATGTCAGTCTGGTTGTATGAAATTGACTATACAATAAATTTATCATTCACTTTGTTTTTCTAGTGTGGATGATCTAACTGAATTCATATACATTCCTGTGAATTTCTCTGTAGCAATAGTAGTGTTTTAGGGATCTGTGCAGCCCCCAGAACTACAAAGTAACACATGTGTTCTGAGTCTGAATTGACATTTTATCATGTTTCTAATGTTCTTGGTAACACCCTATATGATAGAATTACCATCTATAAAGATCTTAACAGGCTTGAACTTTGGGCTGAATCTATTCATTAAGGATAAAGGTAAAGTTTTACCCTTTGGGCTCAATATCTCAGTTTCATGAGGATAATATGAGGGAGAAATAATTAGTGTTTGTCTGAAAAAAATTACCTCAGGGTTTCAGAGAATTGTAAACTAATTCTGAGTCAGCAGTATGAAATAATTGCCAAAAGCTAATGGGTATTGATCTTCATTTACGAAAGCCAAAACTTTCCTGATTGAGGTAATCATCATCTTTCTATACTTCATTCTTGTCTGTTCATAACTATGGCATTTGTGCTAAATTCTTGTGCCACAGTTTAAGAAGAATATTGGTAAGATATGGAGTACTGAGCAGAAATAAGTCAGGAGAGTGGAGAGCCTTTAATTAACATCATATGAGAATTAATTGAAAGAATTGACTCAATTGAAGAAGAGATGAACATATTAGCTTCCTTCAAGTATTTCAAGTTCATGAGAAAGAAGAATTAACCTTGTTCTGTTGAACATGGAACAAATGGATATTACAAAGAAACAAATTTAATATTTATATAAAGGAAAACTTTCCAGTGATCAAAGCTATTCAAAAGTGGAAAGGACTGCCATGGTATTAGTGAACTCCACTACCTCAATGGATGTCTTCAGATAGACTCTAGATGGTATTTGTCAGGTATGTTATAATGGAATTTCCTTTCAGTAATGGTTTGGACAGTAATGAGTCTGTTCCAGTTCTAAAAATTCTGCCATTCTGAGATTCAGCTTCATGGAGAGGATGAGAATTATACATAGATGCCTCTTGTCATAGTTCCCTATTAGCAAAATATCATAATATCATTACTCCTGTCCTGTCTTTTCCTAAAAAGGAAATTCAAAAGACAAAAGTAACTAACTTGGTCACTCAAATAACAGAAATGAGACTTTATCCTAAATCCTAGAGTCTCACTTTAGGGGGGGGGGTTTTGGCAAGGCAATGGGGTTAAGTGGCTTGCCCAAGGCCACACAGCTAGGTAATTATTAAGTGTCTGAGGCCAGATTTGAACTCAGGACCTCCTGACTCCAAGGCCAGTGATCTATCCACTGCACCACCTACCCACCCCTGAATCTCACTTTAGAATCTAGTCCTAAATACCAGATTTGTCCAGAAATTAATTTAGGACCATAAGCTACCAGAACCAGAAGAGACCTAAAAGATTATCTGTTCCAAACTGCTCATTTTAGAGTCAGTCAACCATCAAATATTTATTAAGCAATATGCCAGGCATATTGCTAATTACTGGGGACACATACACACACACACACACACACACACACACACACACACACACACAATCACACTTAGAAAAAAGGGAAATAAAGCAAAACACAGACCTTGCTCTCAAGGAACTTGCTATCTAATGGCAGAGATGGAAGGCAAACAGCATACTTACAAGATAAGTAAGAAATCATCTCAGACAGAAGGTATGAAGGTAGGAAGATTAAAGAGGTCTAAAAATGTCTTCATGTAGAAGGTGGGGGGGGGGGAATTTAGCTGAACCTTGGAAAAAAAACCAAGAAAACAAAAAAGAGAATCCCAGACTTGAGGGAAAGCCAGTGAAACTGCCAGAAGGTGGAAGATGGGATATTATGTGCAAGGAATAGCAGGGGCAGCTAGGTGGGGTGGTGTCTAGAGCACCAGCCTTGGAGTCAGAAAGACCTGAGTTCAAATCTGCTTTCAGACACTTGGCACTTTCAACCTATGACCTTGGACAAGTCACTTAACCCTAATTACCTTACATCCATGGCCATCTCTAGTCATGCTGATCTATATTTGGAGGAAAAGGTAAGGTTGGTGACTTAGCACAGCTCTCCCTCACTCACATCCAATTCACAAGTTTGTTTGCCATCACCTCCCTAAAGTTATAGTTCTCTTTGAGAATGAAGGATAAACAATAGCAAGGGACAATTTTACTGGATCACAGAGTATAAAGAATGTAATGTAGAAGACTGGGGAGTTCCTCTGCTTAGAGAAGACTGGAAAGCTAGAAAGAAGACAGATTATGGAGAGTTTTAAAATTCAAATATATGATTCTGTTTTTGATTCTGAAGTCAATAAGGAGCCACTGAAGTTGATTGAATTGTTAGAAGAGGGGAGAGACAAAATCAGACTTGCACTTTGAGAATATAAAAAGGATAGCTCAATAGAGGAGTAGGGAGGGATTTTTCTTCAGGAAGGCCAGACAGCAGTCCATTGTAATTGTCCAGGCATGATGTGATAAGAATAATTATAGGTCATTTAACTCAACATCTATATGGTCTTTGAGTTTCCCATGAAGGCTGATTTTCCCCTCATTCATCAGTAATGAAGACCTTTTTGAACTAGTTACAAAGGGGATTCATTGGTTCCAATACTAACTTTTTAAAAAAACAATAGAATTTCTTAATGGAAAATCCTTACCATTTGACTTCCTGTTGGGGCAAATACTCCTAGGGTTGTTAATAAAATTAGGCAATGATGTCAATTCATAATAGTACTTTGCATGATGAGAGTATATCATGATGCAAGGATACTTATAGCAAAAGAGTCTTCTGACAAGATTAATCTGAGGGAGAGGAAAGGGTGGTTTTTAATGTATGTGGGAGGCAACTTGGAGTCCCATTTCTCTGATTATAGAGGAATTACATCTCATTTACAACAGCCAGTTTATGAGAAACAATGATCCAAGATGTCATAAGAGAGTGCCTTGCTAAAGAGTATTAGTGAAACTTTAAGGAATAATTTACTACTCAAGTTCAAGAATTTTTTCAAAAAGGACAAGGTGATGATAAAACTCCTTGGCAGCCACCCTTCAAAAAAGTTCCTTATGAACATAGCATATTTCACTGCAACCTCTTGAATATCTGATCATATCTTTAGCAGTATGGTAAAATCAGAAAGAACAGAGGCAAGGATTTGGGGGACACATTATTGTTGATCAAAACTCCAAGTAATAAGTTGAAAGGGTACCCTTTAAAAGATGAGCAAGAAACGTGTGGTAGTAGCAATTTTACTTCAAAGAGTCTAGTATTATTTATTTGTTTTTGTCATTTTCCCCTAAAAAGCAATGAATGTATTTGAACTTTGGGGTTTGAACTTGTTAAGTCAATTTATTTGTTTCCTGAATATAAAGTAGGGTGTCTAGGTGGCACAGTGGATAGAATTCCATACCTCAAATCAGAAGGACCCATCTTAGTGAGTTTAAATCTGGTCTCAGATGTTTACTACTTGTGTGACCCTGGGAAAGTCACTTAATCCTATTAGTCTTAATTTCCTTTATACAAAGAGCTATAGAAGGAAATGGCAAACCATTTCCAGCATCTTTGCCAATAAAACTACAAATATGGTAATAAAAATCAGATAATGATAATAATAATAATAATGATAATAATGGTAAGTATAATGATAATGTTTGTCCTTCTTTCTCTCTTTTTTAGGTTTTTTTTTTGTAAGGCAAACGGGGTTAAGTGGCTTGCCCAAGGCCACACAGCTAGGTAATTATTAAGTGTCTGAGACCAGATTTGAACCCAGGTACTCCTGACTCCAAAGCCAGTGCTTTATCCATTATGCCACCTAGCCACCCCTGTACTTCTTTCTCAAAGAAGGCCATGACATCACACCAATGATGCCATGACACCATGTAAATTGGATTTGAGTGAGGGAGATGCTTTGCCAAGTCATCAGCCTCACTTTTCTCCTCCAGAGCTATCTGGTCCAGAGGCCAGATATGAATCAGAATGACTCTAGATGACCCTGGATGTGAGGCAATTAGTGTTAAGTAGCTTGCCCAACCTCACACAGCTGGTAAGAGTCAAGTATCTGAGGGCAGATTTGAATTCCCATCCTCCTATCTCCAAGGATAGCATTCTATCCAATGCAACATCTTAGTTGCCCCTCATAAATAATCAGATAGGTCTGAATAACAATAACTAAGAATAAAAGCTTAACCCAAGACAAGAAGTGGGGTAAGAGTCCCCAGAGTAGGGGGCAGTTCTCAGGCTTGAGACATTGAGCTGACTGGGCTTACCACTATGTCAAACATGAAGACAAAGAGTTACACTCAAGAGAATCAAAGCCACTTCCATTTTTGAACTGGAAAGGAGCTCAGGGTTACAGTCTTACCCCTCCCTGAAAAAGAATTCCTTCGGCAACATCTTCAACAAGAAGTCAACCAGTCTTTCTTAAAAATAATACTTGAGGCAACTGATTCCACTTTGAGGAAATTCTAAGTGCTAGGTTTTGTCTTTTTCTTACAAAAATCTCTCTCTGCAACACTTTAACTCTTTTTTTGGCTTCTGGGAATAACCAAACCCTCTTAGAAGCAGCTGGTGGTATAATAGATAGACCCCTGAGCCTGGTATCAGGAAGATCTGAGTTCAAATCCAGCCTCAAATTCTTAGTAGCTGTGTGACCTTGAACATGACATTTAATCACTGTACCTCAGTTTTTTCAACTACAAAATGCAGATACTACTACTATTGCTGCTGCTACTGCTACTACTACTACTAATGCTAATGCTAATAATAATAATAATAATAATAGTAACCACTTTGAAAGGTTTATGTTGTGAGCATCAAAAGCATTTATTAGTAATTGGCATATGGATATAATATGTTTATTCCTCCTTTCTTCCCCTTTCAAATGCTTGAACCATTATCCCCTGTCTATGTTTCCTTCTGCAATCTAATACTGAGCTACCTTTGAATCAAACTTATTTGAATGATTGTAAGAGTTTTAACAAAGGATGCTTATTGAAAAGAAAAAAATCAGCAAACTATCACCAATCAAGAGGAGACCAAGGTTATGTTAAAGAGTCCCCAAAATAGTGCTGAACCCAAAGAGTGAGACAGACCAGAATTTGATAAATTTGGAGATCTTTATTTCCTGGTGACTGCCTGGGGATGAAGAGTACCCAAATCATACAGTACCTGAGTGTTCAAGGGTTAAGGTTTTTATAGTGGTTTTTTTTGGGGGGGGGAGTGGTTACTGAGAGCAAGCAGGATACAGAAGCAAAGACAGCAGTTAGATATATTGTCTTGTCATAAACATATATAAACATAGGGTTCCATATAGATGGGGGAAAGGGTCAGGGTCTTCGTGTAATGTTTGAACATATTTTCTGAGATGGAGGGAGTCAGGAATTCACAGGCTCCCCACAGGTTTGAGGGAGTGGAATTTACTATCTCATGGTTTCAGCTGCATCTGGGGAAGGGGGAGGAAGTTCTGGAATTTAGCAGATACAGCAAGATAATTAGGCTAACGAGGGTGCTTTGTAAATCTTTAGACAATTTTATGGTATATCCATGATCCCTTGGGTCCTATCAGACTATTTTCAGACCCAAAGGTGCCCAGCCAAAGTTATATTTCTAAGGAATTTCTCAGGACCCAGAAGGATGTCAGGGACCCCTTTCTATACAGGAATTTCACAAACATTGATATTGTACTTCAATAGGAAGATAATCTCAGTGGATAGATCTTTGAGAAATAAATGGTGAAGTTTCAGAGCTATTATGTACCTTTCAATTAAATATCCTCATTTTACATATGGGACTGAATCAGTTCTCTTTTCTTTGAATCTCTGTAAAAGTTTGGCACAAGGTCAACACACACAATTATTAATAGAATTAAAATCCAGAGCTTCTGACTACCATTGCAAAGCAATTTAGTGTCCATTACTGATTGCCAGGAAAGAATTTTGAAATACTTTATTTCTATTTTAACAAAATTAACCTTTAATTCATTCATTCATTTAGGAGGGAATTATTGAGTGAATTCTACTGGCTGCCATTAAAGAACAATGAGAGTAGCCCTTATTTCATAGGTCTAGTAATTCTTCCAGTGTCCTGGAAACCCAGACTCCTCCCCAAGTCAAAAGGATCTTGAAAGGTGAGGATTTGCCTTTTTTTTATCATTTACTTGGACCAGAAAAATTGCTATTGACTTTTCCTCTCATACTAATGTAAAACAGTCACTTCAGTATTAACGATTCTAAATGAAGAAGCAACTAGAAAACATTCATGTTAGGGTGACAGCTGTCAGAATATATAAGTGAACAGGCTTCCAGCAAAATACCCTTAGGAGATTCATGTACCAGTAGTTACTTTTGCTTCAGGTTGGGCTGGATAATTTGGTCTATCATTAGGTTTTTAGTATACATCCAGATTCCTGCAATTAGGGGGTAGGAAGGAGCATGATGGTTAGAAAGAGGATCACACATTGGGTAGGTTGTTAGTTTAGTGCCTCTATCATTCACCATGCCTCATAAACCCCCTTAGTCCAAGTAGAATAAACAGAGATAGACAGGACCAAAGTGAGCCACTAATATAATCAGAGTACAGAAAAATAGGTAATAATGATAAGAGTGGGAATAAATAGAAAAAAGAATGGAGAAGGCAGAAAGTTTAGAGAATAAGAGTTAATAGAAAAGGGTCTACAGAGATTCAAAGAAAAGAGAACTAATTCAATAAGAATAAGAGCCATTCCCCAAATGATAAGCAATTAAAGGATATGAAGAGGAAATTCTCAAGGAAAGAAGTCTATGGAATCAATAGTTGTATGAAAAAAAATTACTCAAATCACTAATAATAAGAGAAATGCTTTAATTAACAATCATGAATTTCTATCTCACACATCAGATTAGTGAAGTTGACAAAAAAGAGAAAATCACAAATTTTGGAGGTTCCGTGGACACTATTTAAAGCTGCAAATTTGTATAAGTTTAAAACGGCAAATTTGAAAAATTATTCTGGAAAGCAATTTGGAATAATGCCCACAAAGTTACTAATAATAGGAGATCATAAAAAGAAGAGATCTTATGTATTAAAAAATATTTGTAGCAGCTGTGTGTATGTGTGTGTGTTGTGGGTGGGTGGGGGCTGGTAACAAAGAACTGGAAACTAAAGAGGAATTTATCAGTTAGGGATTGACCAAACAAATTGTCCTATATTTTCATAAAGGTTTTGCGCCTTTATGAAATTATGAAAGGGACCAATTCAGAGAAAATCTGGAGATGATAAAACAGAATCAGAAGAACAATTTACTCTATAGTGAAACTGTAAAAATAAAGAATTTTGAAAGTTATAAGGATGCTAATTCCAAGCAATGACCAATCAGGATTCCAGAAGGATGAATGAGATGGACTAAAAATGTAGAATGAATCATCTTTTTTTGTCAGCATAACCAACATAAAATTTTGTGTTGTTTAACTATCCATATTTATTACAAAGATTTTCTTTTTCTTTATTATTTTTCTTTAGAGAAGGATGAGAAGGTAGGAAGTGGAGAAAAATAAATACCTATTAATTTAAAAAAAACAGAGCACTTTTGCTATCACCTTAAATAATGTGTTTCTTTAAAAACAAATAATACACATCAGAAGTTTTTAGTTATATATTTTCTTACTTTCATATAATAAAATGCTGGTTTATTGTTAAGTTTACAATAAAATATTTTTTAAGAATTTAAAACATTGTATTTGGAGTCAGAAGGACTATACTCAACGAATTTTAGCCACTTTTAACCTAAAATGATAATAGAACCACTTGACTTTTAGAGTTTCAAGCTTCTCTTCTATGTAATGGGATTAAAAAAAGGGAGGCAACATAGCAAAATACTATGATGGAAAGAATAATCAATACTGGATTTGGATTCAAGAGAGCTGAATTTAAATTTCTACTCTGCTACTTCCTACTTGTGAGACTTTGGGCAAATCAATTGTCATCTCTAGAACCCCAGTTCAACACTTGCAGTATTTTTAAAAAGGAAGAATGGCTTTCTCAGGGTTATGCAGGTGGGAAAGTCATTTAATCATGTTAGTTTTAATTTCCTCATCTATACAAAGAGCTATAGAAGGAAATGGCAAATCAATTCCAGCATCTTTGCCAATAACACGACAAATGCAGTCATAAAGAATCAGATGATAATGATAATAATAACAATAATAATTAGGAGGTAAGGAGTTCGATGATTCAGAAATAGAGGGATACCACAAGCAATCTTCCAAGGGAACAAGAAATACAAGTAATTGCGGAGAACAAGAAGATTTTTTTTCAGTAATCATTTGAATTGAGTGTGTGAAATTTTTATTTTTTCCATGGTCAAAGTGCAAGGAATTTTTTTCCTAGAAGAAAAGTTAAGGGACTCAGGTTGCTGCTCTTCATTCCATAGGTTATTAGGGAAAATAAAGCATTCCTTAAAAAAACCAAATGAACAAAAACAAAAAAAAAAATGAAAATAGGAATTCAATATGAAAAAAAGAGAAATCATGACCTGTGGAATGGACTAGATAATCTCTGAAATCTCTATATAAATTTTGTATAACATTAGTAACGAGTAAATACAGGTGGTCTTCAATATCATAGTGTTGCTTTAAGCTTTAATAGCCTCTCAGGATTAAGAAGAGCAACATTAAAAAAGAGAGTTGAGTTCATAGAATATGGAGAATATGTGGTCCAAGCCCCTCATTTTACAGATGGGGGAACTTTTCAGCCCAGAAAAATTAAGAAACTTGGCCAAAAAACACAGTTAATTAGTGTAAGAGATAATATTAGAATCTAGGTCTTTTGACTTGCAATCCAGTACTATACTATTCTCTTTTCTCTTCATTTTGCTAACCTTCTGTTGGCAATTTGCATGGCCCTTTGGTTTCCTGGGTCTCTGTGGTCCCTTGACATGCTTCTGGAACCCTAATAGATACTTATTGTAAATGTTTGAGATTCACCTGAGGTCAGAATGTGCTTGTTTCTGGAACTCTTGAGGGTTCAGGGATGTGCAGCAACAGCACCTGATTCAGATGACTGAATTCACTGTGGTGAATAAAGGGCTGAACTCAGAGACAGAATGATACTTTTACTCCAACACTTATCATCTGTGTGATCAAGCAAATCACTTAACTTTTCTGGCCTCAGTTTCATTTGCAATATTAGAGGGTTGGATCAAATATCCTTGAGGTCCTTTCCAGATCTATTATTCTTTGAAAACTGTTCAGTCATTTCAGTCATGACCAACTCTATGTGATTCCATTTGGGGTTTTCTTTTTTTTTTTTAAGATTTTTCAAGGCAATGGGGTTAAGTGGCTTGCCCAAGGCCACACAGCTAGGTAATTATTAAGTGTCTGAGGTCAGATTTGAACTCAGGTACTCCTGACTCCAAGGCCAGTGCTCTATCCACTGCAACACCTAGCCACCCCTATTTGGGGTTTTCTTGGCAAAGATGAGGAGGAAACTGAGGAAAAGTTAAGGGACTTGTCCAGGGTCACACAACTAGTAAGTGTCTGAGACCAGAGAAAATAGCTTTCTGACTCCAGGCCAGGTGCTCTGTGCACTCTGGCACTACCTAGCTGCTCTATATCCTTCCTCAAATAAAGCACACAGTTGTTGCTCCATGAAATCAGCCACTTCTCATAATAACAAGATCCATGTTGAATGGCTGCATTGACCAAAGGAGCCTGCTTATTACTTAGATTGTGGCTTAGCCACTTCTCTCAAAATTCGAATGAAAGACTTGAAATGGATTTCCTTCCACTTTGCTCTTTAACAGGGACTTCAGAATAAGAGAGTTTGATTCCCCTTAAATGTTTCCCATTTTCTTCTCCTCTCAGCCAATCAGGGTCCATTGCTCTGCACACCGAGAAACCACCAACCCTTCATTCTAATAGAAATTCACCACTTTGCTTGTCAACCTTTAGCCCTCCACCAGATTTCTTTTAATGAATAGTGTCTAAGGAAGTTCCCACTTCCTTTGTTTGTCTGTTTTCCCCTGCATTATGTTTGATCTCAACATCTCACTGAAAATTGGATATTGGTAGTTGCCTATTATAATAACGATGCATTCATGTCTAAATTTTAAAAGACATTTAAGACACCTGTTTTCATTAGTAATTATAGATAATTGCTATGGTAGAGAGGGATTTTTTTAATTGCACAGAAAAAGGTCTCTGTGAAATAGAAAAATTAATTTTATGCCATCTTACAGAGAGCAAAGTGACATATTAGCTTTCACTTCCTGGAGTCTAGGTAACTCAGCTCTGCTGATCTGGCTATAGGGTAAAATATGATTGAAACTTTGCAGTCTTTCTCCTTTTTACCTGTCATACCACCTAAAATTCTTTTCTTCTTTCCTTCCTTCCTTCCTTCCTTTATTTCTCTTTATTTCTCTTTCTTTCAATGTTTTTTTTTATTTGTCCAGTCACTCACTGAAACATCAAGTTTACCAAAGAGCTCTCTCCACTCATCCCCATTGGATTTTCACTCAATCTATTTTCTTTGTTCATCAAAAAACAGGATGAGATTATTCTGGATTTCATGTGGAATCTTAGAAGGTATTTACCACATCTGCTTAATCTGTCCAAACCTCTTGTTTTATATCTGCCCTAGATTTTAAAATCTGGCAGAGGATCATCTTTTGCTTGTTTTATTTGGGGGAGGGGATTGAAGGGAAAGGAAGACACATTGTGCTAAGAGATTTGCAAATATTCTTTTAATTAATCAAAACAATATCCTGTGAGGAAACTAAGACAAACAGCAGTCACTTGCCCAAACTCACAGAACTACTAAATGTCTGAGAGTGACTTGGAACTCAAGTCGTCCTGATTCATCTACTGTGCCACATATCTGGTAGAAACATAGTATATAACACAATAAGACAAAACATTAATAAAAGATTAGTGAGTGAAGGGAAAGAAAGCTAAATGTGGCTGTACAATTATTAGGAGGTAAGGAGTTTGATGATTCAGAAATGGAGAGGATACAACAAACAATCTTCCAAGGGAACAAGAAATACAAGTAATTGTGGAGAACAGGAAGATTTTTTTGGTAATGATTTGTATTGAGTATGTGAAATTTTTATTTTTTCCATGATCAAAGTGCAAGGAATTTTTTTCCTGGGAGAAAAGTTAAGGGACTCTGGTTGCTGCTCTTCATTCTGTACGTTATTAGGAAAAATAAATCATTACTTAAAAAAGTAAATGGACAAAAACAAAAAAAATGAGAAGAGAAGGAGTTCAATAGGAAGAAAAGAGAAATCCTGACTTATGGAAGATGGTTAAAACATGAAAGATTACATAGAAGATTATAGAAAGGAGGACCTCTGAATACCTGAAACTAAAAACCATTCCTAAGGTTCTTTCAGAAGATGGAGAAAAGAAGGAAGCCTCTTGTCAACCATTCCATAGGCCTTGTCTGGTTAGAAATCATCCAAGAAAAGAGAAGTATTATTGGCTGATAATACTACGATGATAGTTATTAAGTTAGCAGTTTGTTGACCTGACAAAAATAGATGGGTCTGCTGTCTTCCTAATTCATGTGTATAAGAAATGATAAAGTAAATAAATTAAGGGAAAGGAAGAAGAATTTATTAAGAACCTATGATGTTCTAGGTACAGTGATAATTGCTTTTACAAATATTATTTCATTTGAACAAAAGAATATATTCAAGCATTTACTGTATACCAAACACTTTATGAGCACTGGGTATACAAAAAGAAAAATCAAGATGGATCCTATTCCCAGAGCACCTACTCTTTAATTAGAGGAGACAACACATATAAGGACATTTAGCAATGACAGGTAGAAAGTCCTAAAAGTCTTGAAAATCAGCTATGGAAAGGTAAAGCCTGGTAGTCTTTTCTCTCAGAAGAATGAACAAAATTGTTAATTTCCATTTTATTTAAACACTATGAGAATTCAAGAAGCCTGAATGAGAGAGAAATGAAAAAAGGTGATAGGGACCACCAGGAATGGCTACTCTTCCTACTACCTTGCCATCTCAAACAGATCAGGATCCAATTCTGTTGATTCATGTGAGCAAAAATGCTACATCCAAAAGAAATCTAGAAAATAAACAAAAGTTACAAAGATTTGTGCAATAAATTGATTCTCCTAGAGGTGATATTTTTACCCCTGTTGCCTAAGAGATTCAGAAAGAAAGGAAAGCAAAGAACTGGTTAAGAAGATGTTATTCATAAATAAAAAAGGAAGAAGCAGGAAGAGGAAGAAAAAGAGAAGGAGAAGGTGAAAGAGAAGGAGGAGAAGAAGGAGCTGGTGGTATCCAAGAATGGAATTTGGATTTTTGGACAAGGGCTTATATTATATGAATGGCAGGTTCTTGACCAGTGATGGACTACAAGAGTTAATAAAAATATATTTGATTGAAATTTTGTGAATCTAATCAAAATACTTTGAGATGAAAAGTAAAGGGAGGAAGAAAACTATATGTATATATGTGTATGTGTATATGCAAATACATATCCATTAGGCTAGATATCATAGTGTAGCTATAGTATAGGAAGAAGAATAGGAATAGAAGTTTCTGAGATGTAAAATTCAACATCAGAATTCAATATACAAGTTTACAAAGAATTGGTACAAGCAAGATGAATTAGAGATTCTCAACCAAGTAGGGAAACTTGACCACAGAAATATCTGATTTCTGGTGGGATCTGTAACTTGATTAAAGTATAGTTTAGAAGGGCACATTTTATTCAAAAGGAAGAAGATAAAGACAGGAAGGTGTCTTCAAGAGAAGAAGTAGCATTGTATGAGAAAAAATCATAGAATCATGAAATGCAATCCAGGAATGAGAAAGTATACTGGAGAGCTTTTGGATAAAGGGCAACAGAGGTAAAAATATAGGGATATTGCTTTTGCAGTATATTATAGCCCACCTAAATGGAAAGAGGAAATAGCTAAGAAGTTTAGGAAATAGATCACAAGTCTAACACAGAACTGACATATGGTAGTGAGAAGAGACTTCAATTAGAGAATATGTGCTGGAGCACTCCCTCTACCAAATGCAAAACAGCTAATAATTTCTTGGCCTGCCTTAAATATAATCTTATCCTTGACAACAAAGAATAAGCAATAAGAGAAAATTCTGTTTTATTTATGATATTCACCAGCAATTGGTTGCTGAAGTGGAAATATTGGTAACTTTCAGGGAATGTCCATTCCATTTTAGAATGTGTAATTTGTGAGGAAAGTTGCCATTAATTTTCATGAATCCTAGACATGAGAAGAGGAGATTTCAAAAGATTCAAAGAAAGGACAAATAAGTCCTTGTAGTAAAATTCCACAAGGAAGAGTAACCAAGATAAACAATTTCACTGCAGAATTAAACAGATAATTACCTAAAGAGACCAATAAAGATCTGGAAGGATTTTTCAACTAATTCTGATTTTTAAAACTTTTGAATAAAATGCAAATAAAGGCAGGCAACAAAGGATGAATACAAAAACATGTCATAGTCCTTTAAGAATAATATGAGAAGTGTTAAAATTCATAGTGAGATGATGCTGGCAAAGAGATCAGAGGACAACAAAAAAAAGGTGCTCTTTAAAAATTAAATTAGGAAAAGTAGATCAAAAAAAGAATATGACCTTCTGCCAGGGTTGATCTGATGATAACAAGTGATAGAATGCAGTACCACTCAACTTTTATTTTGTGTTGGCTCTAACCAAGAGAATATCCTTGTGACTTGGAAAGATAGTATACAAATGGCTAAAAATTCCTACTTAAGTAAGGAAAGAGTAAGATAACACTTGCTGCCTTTGATGCATTACATGAACAAGATGAACTACATTTTAAGATATTAAAAAATTATTGTCATCATTAATAATCTTAGCAAGATAATAAAGATTGGTAGACATACTCCACCAATTGTGTAAATGACAAATGTCCTAATTTTTTTAAAATAAAGAAAGCAAAAGAGAAAAAATATAGGGAGAAAAATTTTAGAATATATAATTATATATATAATTATAAATAATTAGTTAATATCTAGGAAAAAATGACAGTCACAAAAAGCCAACATGTCATCATCAAGAATAGCTTATGCGGTAGCTAGGTGGCTCAGTGGGTAGAGCACCAGCCCTGGAGTCAAACTGCAATCTTGTACAAACGAGATATACAGCATAAATCAGAGATCATCTCAGAATAGAGACATTAAAATTAAGAATTACTGAGGAAGATTTGTTATAAAAAGTAGGATTTTCCTTGAGACTTGAGGGAATTTAGAGAAGTCAGGAGAAAAAATGAGATAAAAAGGGAGAGTATTTTAGGCATGGGGGACAATTAGTAAAAATTCCAAGAGTTCAAAGACAGTGTAAGGTATAAGATATGGCAAGTATCATTGGATCCTAAAGGTGGATGTGGAATAGGGTATAAGAAGACCCAAAAGGTGAGAAAGGACTAGGTTGAACACACACACCAGGAAGTTAACCCACAATATACTTATATTACTTTCCCCCCCACCCCAATTTGGAAGTTTGGCTTTTCTAGTACTTTGTGAAGGTTTCCAGAACCAAAATTGAACACAAAAGGGTTTCTAGATGTCATTTGAGGTATAATTGCTCTGATCACTGAAGGTGCAGTGTTTTCATTAAATTTTCTATTAACCTCTCTCTTGCTATATGATTATAGATTGCTTTCATATATACATATATATATATTAATTTTATTTATTTAAAGCAATGGGGTTAAGCGACTTGCCCAAGGCCACCCAGTTAGGCAATTATTAAGTGTCTGAGACTGGATTTGAACTCAGGTACTCCTAACTTCAGGGCCAGTGCTCTATCTACTGCACAACCTAGCTTCCCCCCATTGTTTTTCTTATCACTTTTCTACAATGTGAAACAAATATCTGAGAGTTCAACAAAAAGATTTCAAAATATCAAAAAGTCCACTTGGAATAAAGAAAAATCTAGTAATACACCATGAAAGAATAGAGAAGGGAAAAAACAAATCACAGAACTTTAGCATAATGAATGGAGGTTGCCCTTGATAATAATTAGAAAGTTACATCATGCCAAGAGTGCTGGACTTGGAATTAGTAAATATGTATTTGTATTCTAGTTATGACCCTGTTGGTTTTATGACTGAAAACATCTTACATTTTGGTACATCACTTTTCTCATCTGTAAAGTGAGGAATATATTTTCTAATTTACCTCATAGGTATATAATGCTTTGAAATCCTAAAATACTCCAATAGAACCCAATTGTATAGATAAATTCTCAATCCATTGAACTTATCCTGTGCAATTCTTTTTTTAAAATTGATATTTTATTTTATTTTTCCAATTGCACATTATTAAAGTTTTTCAACATTCATCCACATGCATATTTATGTTACATAATTTCCTTCTACCCTCCCTTCTGGCTCCCCTTCCCTCAGCAACGAACAGTCTAGTGAATATTATATGTGTACAGTTGGGTATAACATGTTACAGATTTGTCTTTTTTTGTATAAGGAGATAGGACTAAGGGAAAAGAAAGAAAGTCATGTGATAGAAAGGAAAAACAGAAAAGAAAAATTTAAAAATATGATTATAGCGCTCATTCAGTTTCTGTAGTTTGTTTTTATTTTGTTTTGCTTTGTTTTTCTCCTTCTCATTTTCTGTAACATTGTCCATAATGGTCTCCCAGGGTTGTCCTAGTTCTCTGAACTGCTGAGAGGAACAGCATCCATTTAGGTTGATCAACTCACAAAGTTGTGGCTAATATGTACAATGTTCTCTTGGTTCTGCTCAGCCTCAGTTCCTGTAATTCATTCTATGCTTCTCTAGAGTTCAACCATCCATGGTTTCCTATAGAACAACAGTACTACATAACATTCATATATCATAACTTGTTCAGTCATTCTTCACCTGATGGTTATTTCCTTAATTTCCAATTCTTTGCAAACACAAAACGCGATACTACAAATATTTTGGAACATGTGACACTTTTCCCATTTTTTTATGATTTCTTCTGGATATAGGGCAAGTATTGATATTGCTGTGATAAAGGGTAATATCAATTTTATTGCTGATTGGTTATAATTCCAGATTGTTCTCTAGAATGGTTGGATTACTTCACAGTTTCACTAACAGTTCATGACTGTCTCATAAATTCTCCAACACTGATTGTTTTCCCTTTTTGTCAACTTAGCCAATCCCATAGATGTGAGCTGTGAGTTGTTTTAATTTGCATTTCTCTGATCAGTAATGATTTGTAGCATTTTTTCATATTATTATATATAGTTTTAATTTTTTCATTTGAAAACTACCTATCCATATCCTTTGACCATTTATCAATTGGGGAATGAATTACAGCATTATAAATTTGATTCAATTCTCTTTATTTTAGAAATGAGACCTTTATCAGAACCCCTAGCTGTGACAATTATTTCCTAGCTTTTGTTTTCCTTCTAATCTTGGCAGCATTAGTTTTTTTTTTAAGTTATTTATTTATTTATTTTGAATTTTACAATTTTCCCCCCTAATCTCACTTCCCTTCCCACCCTACAGAAGACAGTCTGTTAGTCTTTACATTGTTTCCCATAGTATACATTGATCTAAGTTGAATGTGATAAGAAAGAAATCATATCCTTAAGGAAGAAAAATAAAGTATAAGAGATAGCAAAATTTTTTAATTAAAGGTAATAATAGTGTTTGGCCTTTGTTCAAGCTCCACAATTCTTTCTCTGGATACAGATGGTATTCTCCATCACAGATACCCCAAAATTGTGGCTGATTGTTGCACTGATGGAATGAGCAAGTCCATTAAGATTGGTCATCACTCCCATGTTGTCATTAGGGTATATGATGTTCTTCTATTTCTGTTCATCTTGCTCAGCATCAGTTCATGCAAATCCTTCCAGGCTTCCCTGAATTCCCATTCCTCCTGGTTTCTAATAGAACTATAGTGTTCCATCACATACATATACCACAGTTTATTAAGCCATTCCCTAATTAATGGACATTCCCTCAGGTTCCAATTTTTTGCCACCACAAACAGCTGCTATGAATATTTTTGTATAGTGATGTTTTTACCCTTTTTCATGATCTCTTCAGTAGTGGTATAGCTGAATCAAAGGGTATGCACATTTTTTGTTGCTCTTTGGGAGTAATTTCAAATTGCTCTCCAGAAGGGTTGACTGAATTCACAGCTCCACCAACAATGTATTAGTGTCCCAGATTTCCCACAACCCTTCCAATATTGATCAATGTCCTTTCTGGTCATATTGGCCAGCTTCAGAGGTGTTAGGTGGTACTTCAGGGATGCTTTAATTTGCATTTCTCTAATAATTAGTGATTTAGAGCAATTTTCACATGACTATGGATCTTGGCAGCATTAGTTTTAATAGTGCAAAAAATTTTAATTTAATAATTAAATAAATTAGGCAATTTATAATGTACTCTATTTCTTGCTTGGTCATAAATTTCTCCCCCTTCCATTTATCTGCAGATAGAGTATTTCTTGATCTGTTAATTGGTCTATGGTATCACCTTTTATTTCTAAAACTTGTGCCCATTTTGACCTTTGGGTATGAGATGGTTCTATGCCTAGTTTTTGCCATACTATTTTCCAGTTTACCAAAAAATTTTGTTAAATAGTAAGTTCTTATCCCAGAAGCTAATGACTTAAGGTTTGTCAAACAGTATATTACTAAAGTCATTTACTACTGTTTCTTTTATACCTATCCAAATCCACTGATTCATTACTCTATTTCTTAACCAATACCAGGCAATTTTGATGACTGCCACTTTATAATATAGTTGTAGACCTGATAGATCAAGGCTGCCTTCCTTTACATTTTTTTTTCCATTGGTTCCCTTGATATTCTTGATCTTTTGTGCTCCAGATGAATTTTGTTACTATTTTTTTAAGTACTTATTTATCACTCTAGTACTTTTCTAGTACTTTTTCTAAATACTTATTTAGTAGTTTGAATGGAATGACAGTGAATAAGGGCAGCTAAATGGCACAGTGGATAGAGTACTGGCCTTGGAGCCAGAAGGACAAGAATTACAATCCAGACTCAAGCATTTACTATGTGACCTTGGGCAAGTCACCTAACCCTGATTGCCTCTCATCTAGGGCCATCTCCAGTCATCCAAATTCACATCTGGCCACACAACACCTCCTCACTCAAATCCAGTTCATGCGCTTGTCATGCCATTACCTCCCTGATTTCATGATCTCCTTTGAGAATGAAGGGCAAAAAAATTTTACTGATTAAGTTAATTAATTTGAGTAGAATTGTCATTTTTATTATATCAACTTAGGCTAACCATGAGCAAATGGCATTTTTCCAATTGTTTAGATCTGACTTTATTTCTGTGAAAAGTGTCTTATAATTGTGTTCATACAGTTTCTGGATTTGTCTTAGGATCTAGATTCCCAAGAATTTTATGCTGTCTGGAGTTTTCTTTCTATCTCTTGCCCTTGGGTTTTCTTGTTCATACATAGAAATGCTGATAATTTTAATGGTTTATTTTTTATCCTGCTACTTTGCTGAATTTCTTAATTGTTTCAAGTAGTTTTTAGGATGATTTTCTTGGGTACTCTAAGTATATCATCATATCATCTGCAAAGAGTGAAATTTTTGCTTCCTCATTGCCCATTTTAATTCCTTCAATTTATTTTACTTCTCTTATTGCTAGAATTAGCATTTCTAGTGCCATATTGAATAGTAATGTTGATAATGGTCATTCTTGTTTCACCACTAACTTTTTTGAAAATACTCTCATTACATATAATATTGTTGATGGTTATAGATAGATGATGATGATTATTTTAAGGAAAATTCCATTTATTCCTATACCTTTCAGTATTTTTAATAGGATTGGATGTTGTTTTTTGTCAAAGGCTTTTTCAGCATCTAGTGAGGTAATCATACGATTTCTATTGGTTTTGTTATTGTCATGTTCAAGTATGTTGAGTGTTTTCCTAATATTGAACCATTCCTGCCTACCCAGTTTAAATCCTACCTGATCATGGTATATTATCCTAGTAATAATTTACTATAATCACTTTGCTAAATTTTTATTTAAGATTTTTGCATCAATGTCCATTAGGGAGATTGGTCTGTTTTGACTCTGGTTTATGTATCAGCACAATACTGGTGTCATAAAAGGAATTTGGCAGAATTCCTTCTTCTCCTATTTTTTAAAATAGTTTAGGTAGGATTGGAATGAATTCTTCCTGAAATCTTTGGTAGAATTCACTTGTAAATCCATCTGCACTTGGAGACATTATCTTAGAGATTTTATTCATGGTTTCTTCAATTTTTTTCTGAAATAGGGTTAAGTATTTTATTTCCTCCACTGTTATTCTGGGTAGTTTGTACCTTTGTAAATATTCATCCAAATCACTCAGGCTATCAAATTTCTTGGCATACAATTGGATAAAATAGCTCCAAATTATCCCTTTAATTTCTCCTCATTGTTGTTGAGTTCACCCTTTTCATTTTTGATACTGGTAATTTGGTATTCTTTTTTTTAATCAGATTAACCAAAGATTTATCTATTTTATTTTTTTCATAAAATCAACTCTTAGATTTTTTATCAAATCAATGGTTTAATGGTCTATAATTACTTTAAATGGAATTTCTCTTTCTATTTCTTGCTCTTGGGCTTTGTAGTAAATATATATATATGTAAATGCTGATAATTTATATGGGTTTATTTCATATCCTGCTGCTTTATTGAATTTGTTCATTGTTGCAAAGAGTTTTTAGATGATTTTCTCAGGTTCTCTAAGTATACCACCATATCATCTATAAAGAATGAAAGCTTTGCTTCCTCATTGCCCAATTCTGATTCCTTCAATTTCTCTTCTCTTATTGATAAAGCTAGCATTTCTAATACTATGTTGAATAGTAAGGGTGATAATGGGTCTCTTTGTTTCACCCCCTGATTTTATTGGAAATGCTGTGAGTTTATCCCCATTACATATAATATTTGTGAAGATTTTAAGATAGATACTATTTATTATTTTAAGGATGCCATTTATTCCTAAACTTTCTAGTGTTTTTGATAGTAATGGATGTTTTAACAAAGGCTTTTTCAGCATCTTTTGAGATAATCATATGATTTCTGTTGGTTTTGCTATTGATATGTTCAATTATATTGAGTATTTTTCTAATATTGAACCATCCCTGCCTACCTGGTATAAATCCTACCTGTTCATGGTATATTATCCTAATAATAACTTGCTGTAGTCTCATTGCTAGATTTTATTTAAGATTTTTGTTTCAATATTCATTAGGGAGATTGGTGTATAATTTTCTTTGTTTTGATTCTTCCTGTTTTAGGTATCAGCACCATTGTTGGTGTAATAAAACGAATTTGGCAGAACTCCTTCTTCTATTTTTGAAATAGTTAATGTTGAATAGGATTTATTTTTTTTCCTTTAAATGTATGGTAGAATTCACTGCACCTGGAGATTCTTTCTTAGGGAGTTTATTGATGGTTTATTCAATTTCTTTTTCTGAAGTCAGGCTATTTAAGTATTTTATTTCCTCTTCTGTTAATCTGGGCAATTTGTATTTTTGCAAACATTCATCTATTTCACTCAGATTATCCAATTTATTGGCATAGAGTTCAGCAAGCTAGCTCCTCATTATCTCTTTAATTTCCTCTTCATTGGTGGTTAGTTTATGCTTTTCATTTTCGATACTGGTAATTTGGTTATCTTCTTTTTTAATCAGATTAACCCAAAATTTATCTATTTTATTGGCTTTTTCATTTTTCAGTTTTATTTTTTAAATCAATGGTTTTCTTGTTTTCAATTGTATTAATCTCTCCCTTGATTTTCAGAATTTCTAATTTGGTCTTTAATTGGGGATCTTTGATTTGTTCTTTTTCTAACTTTTTTAGTTGCATACACAATTCACTGATCTCTTCTTTCTCTATTTTATTTATATAGGAATTTTGAGATATATAAAGTTTCCCCTCAAAACTGCCTTGACTGCATCCTATAAATTTTGGTATCTCTCATTTCTTTTTTTCATTTTTCTTCTCTTCTTTGGTTTTTAAATTCTTATTTTAAGCTCTTCTATGAAGAGATTTGAGTCTGATTTATAGACTCCTTTGAGATATCCCATATAAGTAATTTGTCATTGCCTTCTTTTTCTGAGGTGACGTTTTTTTAATTCTATCTCATAGCAGCATAATAGCATAATATCCATGGAATAGTTAGCACTTAGGTTTTTTGCTCATTTTTATTGTTTGAGCTCTGCTTCTGGGATATAGGGTGTATAGACCCAAGCTTTTATGCTGTTGTGGGATCTGATCCCTGGCATATCATTGACCAAGCAAGATGTTGCCCATGAAGCCCAGGCATTGCCTGTGCAGAGGTTTGTTTCCTCCTTTGTGCCCATGCTCTGCACACAAAAGACACAGTCTTGTCTTTTGCCCCAGTGGAGTTCAGACTTTAACTAGGGTTGGGACCCTCCCTGCTGGCTAGCTATCTAGCTTCCAGGACCTGTACTGCTTTCTGATTGCCCAGACCTGCCTGCACTATGGGTAAAAGGATCCCATTGGTCTTTCCGCTCTCCTGCCTAGCTGAATTTTATTTCCTCTTTTCCTCCAAGAGACAGATCTTCACTGAAGATCCTCCATAATATCTACTGTTGAAGCAACTTTTTCTTTTTTTGGTGAGATCTATAGATTTATTGTTTGGGTAGAGCCTTCATTTAGCATTGTGCAGGGAAAAACTCCAGGAGCATTCTAGCTTCATGCTAGCATCTTGGCTCCACTATCCTGTGCAATTCTTGTACATATTATACCACAAATTCTCCCTAGAGGATCTAACTATTCTTTGGAAGCCGTCCTCCAATTTAATATTAATATTTCTTGCAACATTCAGGAGTTATTTAAAAAAAACTCTTTCATGACTTAGTCTCTAGATATATACATTTTTTTTGCAATGCAATGGGGTTAAGTGACTTGCCCAAGGCCACACAGCTAGGTAATTATTAAGTGTCTGAGGCCGGATTTGAACTCAGGTACTCCTGACTCCAGGGCTGGTGCTCTATCCACTGCACCACCTAGCCACCTGATACATGCATTCTAATGTCTCTAACACTACCTTTTTTATAGAATAAGTCATCTTTAGTAATATGATTCATCCTATAGATATAAACCACATCTTTCCATTGAACTTTAAGTAACCAATAATTTTAAGTTTTCTGAGTTCATAACATCTCATAATTATCAGCCATGTCAAAGAGACTATTGCTGTTGAAAAGATGTACTTTTGTTTCATGAAGAACAATATGATCATCTAAGAAACTGGATGAACAAAATTGTAAAAAAGTTAGATCTAAATAATTGGAAAAATGTCAATTGTTCATGGTTAGGTCAAGCTAATATAATAAAAATGACAATTCTACCTACCAAACTACCAAATAACTACTTTATGAAGCTAGAAAAAATAGTAACAAAATTCATCTGGAGCAACAAAATGGGAAGAATAACAAGGGAGGGGCGGCTAGGTGGTGCAGTGGATAGAGCACCAGCCCTGGAGTCAGGAGTAACTGGGTTCAAATTCAGTGTCAGACACTTAATAATTACCTAGCTGTGTGGCCTTGGGCAAGCCACTTAACCCCATTTGCCTTGCAAAAACCTAAAAAACAAAAGAATACAAGGGAATTGATGAAAAAAATGTAAAGGGAGGTGGTCTAACTCTACCAGATCTAAAACTATACTATAAAGCAGCCGTTATCAAAACTGCCTGGTAATGGTTAAGAAATAGAGTAATGGATCAGAGGATTGGGATAGATTCAAAAGAAACCACAGTAAATATCTACAGCAATCTTCTATTCGACAAACCCAAAGACATCAGCTTCTGGGATAAGAACTCACTATTTGACAAAAATCATTGGAAAAACTGGAAAATAGTATGGCAAAACTAGACATAGACCCATATCTCATACCTTATACCAAAATAAGGCCAAAATGGGTACAGGATTTTGACATAAAGGGCAACACTGATAGATAAATTAATAGACCAAGAAATACTCTATTAGATCTATCGAAAGGAGACAAATTTATGACCAAACAAGAAAAAGAGAACATTATAAACTGCAAAATGAATGATTTTAACTATATTCAATTAAAAAATTTTCACACTAATAAAATCAATGCTGCCAAAATCAGAAGGAAAGCAGAAAGCTGGGTAACAATCTTCACAAGTTCTGATAAAGGTGTCATTTTCTAAAATATATAGAGAATTGAATCAAATTAATAAGTTTGTAAGTCATTCCCCAGTTGGTCAAAGGATATGAATAGAGAGTTTTAAATGAAGAAATTAAATTTATATACAATCATATGAAACAAATGATCAAAATCATTATTTATTAGGGAAATGAAAATTAAAACAACTCTTGAGATTTCATCTCACACTATCAGACTGGCTAAAATGAGCAAAAGGGAAAATGATCAATGTCGGAGAGGTTGTGGGAGGATTGAGACATGAATGCGTTGCTAGTGGAGTTGTGAACTGATCCAGCCATTCTGGAGAGCATTATGGAACTATGCCCAAAGAGCAAAACAGTTGTTCATACACTTTTATCCAGCAATTGCAATTTTAGGACTATATCCAGGAGAAATTATAAAAAATGGGAAAAGTCCTATATGTTCCAAAATATTCATAGCAGCTATTTTTGAAGTTGCAAAAATTGGAAATTGAGGGGATGCTCATCAATTGGTGAATGGCTAAACAGGTTATGGTACATGAATATGGAATATTATTGTTCTATAAGAAACTATAAATTGTTGGACTCTACAGAAGCATGGAATGACCTACAGGATCTGATGCTAAGTGAAGGGAGCAGAACCAATAAAACAATGCACGTATTAACAACAACATTATGAGATGATCAACTTTGATGGAAGCAGCTCCTCTCAGCAATTCAGAGAGCTGGGGCAACTATATTAGATTGGCTATGGACAGTGTTAATTCCATCCAGAGGAAGAAAAACAAAACAGAACAAAATTAAAAGAAGAAAAACCAACCTTTCAGAATCTGATAAACATGTTATAAAATTATCTCATATATCTCCCTTAAACCTAATTCCTCATACCAAAAATGACTAATATATAAACATGTTTATCCAAAATATGTATGTACAATGTTAACCTGACTGTTCACTGCTGAGGAGAGGGGAGTGGAAAGGGAGGATAGAAGGAAATTTTGTAACAAAAATATACATGTGCATATGGATGAAAATAAATTAATTTTAAAAAAAGAAAATGTTTCATGCTCTGAGAAGGGCCTAATGTCCAAAAATATAGAGAGAGCCAATATAAATATATGTGAACAAAAGTCATTTTCCCAGGATTAAATGGACAGAAGATATGAACAAATAGTTCTCAAAAGAATTACAAATTGTAAATAACTATAGGAAATGCTCTAAATGACAATTATGAGAAAAAAGTGCAAAATGAAAAACAAACTTTATCTCATATTCAACAAAGTAGCAAAATTGACAAAGTATGAGATTAGCTGCTTTTAGAGGTGCTGCAGAAGGACAGGCACACTAAAAAATAAAAACTGCTGATAGAGTTCTGAATTAGTCTGCTCATCCTGAGAAACAATTGGGAATTTTGCTCACAAAGTGATTAAAATGTCCATTGCCTTTAAACCAGAACATAGGAGCTCAAAAGTAGATAGAAAGATTACATGTACATGAAAATATTTATAGCATCACTTCTTGTAGAAAGAATATACTGAAAAATGTTCATCAATTGGGAAGCTATGTAAACAAATAAAATGGAATATAACTTTTCCATAAGAAACAGTGAATATGAACTATTATTAAGTGACATAAGCAGAACCAGAATCAAGCACTTAAAAATATTTATTAAGCACCTATTTTGAGCCAAGGACTGGGGATACAAAAAAAGCAAAAGATATTTCTTGTTTTCAAGAAGCTCACAAGCAACAGGAAAGATTATAAAATAACAAATATGTACAAACAAGCTATATACAGGATAATTTCAAAGGAAAGCACTACAAGTAAAGGAGTTTGAAAATAGTTTCTTATCAATGACAGGATTTTATTGGGGAGTTAAGAGAAGTCAGGGAAGCCAGTAGATGGAAAATGTACATAAAAACAAGAAAATACAAAAAAGCTAAAACAATGCAATTAGAAAGAACAATAAATAAATACTTTGAAATATGAAGATCAAGCTTGATGCTGAAAAAGAGGTGAAAATGTACCTCTTTCATTCTTTACAGAGGTGGGATTGGGTGGAATACCATATGTCATAAGACATGGTTGATAGGTTATTTTGCTGAAATTTTTTCCACATTTTATACATGAGCTTATGTACTAAACTTGTTTTGCTCCCATCTCTCTTCTTGGCAAAGACATCTAATATTTGCTGAGTGGGGTAGCTTCTGGTCTGCTCTGACTTCCTTAGTAATAGTAATTGTTTTGCAGCAGTTCTTCTTTAAGAAGGGGCAATAATCATAGTCAATATCTTTACTGATATCCCTTTACCATTTTTCAGTCAATAACTGTTTAAAAATGAGATTAATTGAAGCATTATTCTCACATTTTAAAACTTAATTCTAAATTTGGTAATTTTTACCTGTCTCCAATAATTTATTTTTTTATTGGCTTACCTTAGAGTACAGTAATTTCCAAATTATTAAGTAAAATAGACAGCATGGATTAGAAGAGAAAAACCTCAAGGTAAGGAAAATCTGGGTTTGAATCCTACTTCAAGTACTGACATGATGCTAGACAAATCACTTAAACAATCTTAACTTCCTCATATATGTTAGACTTTGTGCTAGATTCTAAGAGGGGAAAAATGAAATAGTCTTTGTTTTCAAGAAACTTGCATTCTATTTGGGAGAAACAATATGCACAAATATAAATGTTATGCATATATATATGTGTGTATATATATATATATATATATATGTATTACAAATAAGTTCAAAATTTGGCCCAGGGGAGAGGCATTAACACACAAAATCACTGTAATTCAGGCATTGGTGTTCACTTTTCTTATTTTTAAATTTTTACCTTCTATCCTCCACCCTTTCCCCTAGAAGACATAGTAATTTCATAAATATAAAAATTTTCAACTATTTTACTTTATTTAAAATAATAGGATTTTTAATAATTTTATGGCAATGGGGTTATTTAAAGTACCATGGGGTATCTTAAAAACATACCTGAGAACCATAACTTCATAAAATTGACCGACTTGAAGCTGTTTCCCTCTTTTCAAAAGCAGGGAGTATAAAATTTGATAAGTAAGCTCAACTGGAGTGAATATATCATCCAAATGACATTCACAGCTTCCTAAGAAAGTCCTTTCTTTTGTCCAACTTAACACTTCCCCTATTCTTTTTATAATCTAATTTCAAAGAAGATGAAGAATTATCTTCCTTTCCCTTGACTGAAGATGAATGCAATCTACTCTCTCAGCCCTTTCTCCTCTCTAGGTCAACAAAATTCTCCACCTATAATCTGATTCATATCATTCCAAGGAATGTAATATGATTGGTTTAGAAAACAATTAACTCTTTTCTTCTGTTGCTCCATATCAAGAACTTGTGTCCTGTTGTCATAGTAGACAGACATATGATTTAAGGAATTCTTAAAGAACTAGAGTACAGTCCCTTCATTTTGTATGTATGCATGTATTTTGTCCCATGTCACATCTGATTATTGGCAGAATTGAGATTAGAACTCACTCAGTTCAGAGGATCATCAGACCACAGACAAATCTAGGAAAGTCCTGATAGGTCATCTAATCCAAACCCCTCATTTCTTTCTTTCTGGTCTAGGTCAATCATTTTTACCAAAGCAGATCATCAACTATGCTGCAATGTCCAGTCTTAGAGAGCTTTCAAGGGCACTGAGAAGGTAAATTTACTTGCCCAGAGTAACATTCAGTACATGTCCAAGGGTGACTTCATTATGTCTTTCCATCTTTTGAACCCAGCCTGCCTCTCACATTCTGCCTCTCACAATCCTCTGATTTTACAGGTTATGAAATGAAACCCAGAGGTTTAACTTTTCCTAACCCCTAGAACAAAGTGTGCTTTCCCCATACCCCACTATTTCCTTTACACAGAGAATCCTCAAAATCTTTGGTGGTTAAAACAGTACTAAGACATTGTGAACTCAAGTGTATGCTTGTATATACTGTATATATGTGCACCCTTCTAATTCCTTTCTGTGACCCTCGATAAAATGGCAGCTGTGATCCAGACATCTTCCTTATTGGATAGATATTTGCATTTATCACATTTCTCCAATTTCCTTCTTTCAGGTTCCCATATCTTGTTATTATAATTATCTATTCATGCCTCATCAATAGGTATGTACTTAGGCAATCTAAACTAGTTGCCTATATATTATGATATAGGAAGGGGATATGTAGAACAAACTGACACTGGATAGAAAAAGTTGACTGTTAAATTTTCGGCATTTGTACATCAAATACGGGCTTTGTTTATTTTTTGTTGATAGTCAAGACTTAAGGAAATGATGGATAAATGTCAATAATATAAAATAGATTTAAAAATCTATTGTGTGGGGTGGCTAGGTGGTGCAGTGGATAGAGCACCAGCCCTGGAGTCAGGAGTACCTGAGTCCAAATCCAGCCTCAAACACTTAATAATTACCTAGCTGTATGACCTTGGGCAAGCCACTTAACCTGATTGCCTTGCAAAAAACAAAAAAACTAAAACTAAAAAAAGTCTATTGTGGTTGTTAGACATGTGTCAGCATATCCCTAGTCATAAAAGTTTGGCAGTAGAGTATCTGTCCCCTGATATCATCCCCATAATTGCCCTTCAATAATATCCTTGGAATGTTAGAATGTCAGAGCATATAAGAACTACTTATTCCAACTTCATTTTCTAAATTAAAAAATTAAGCCCCAAAGATGTTAAATAATTGCTTAGGTAACATCAAGTTCATGGCAAAGAATAACCTAGAACCCAAGTCTGATTCCCATTACAGTGATGATTTCACTACACTAAGATTTCACACTTCCCTGTGCTAAGCATTACCCCCTCTCCTGTGGTTGTTTAGTAAAATGCTAAAATATATAGGAAAGGATGCACATTAAATTTCCAATACTTTAGCAAGAATGAGTTTTATCATTGGTGTTCTCCCTATTCTGAAAAAATAGAATAGAGTAAATATATAGTTGGTCTGTGAAAATGGAAAATTACAAGGGGGAAAATATTTAAGTGTGTGAATAGGGAAAGCTGAAAATATGAGCTAACATTTTAATACCCCTTTGGTTTGACCAGCCTTATGATTGGTCCATTATGTTCTTTTACCCCATAACAGATCTTTCCTCAGGACTCCCATTTTCTGAGCAGCAATTATTTGAATGATTGCACTTAGGTTCCTTCTAGTTTCTCTACAAATTTAGACTTTTGACTTTAGGTTACTGGATCCTCATCATCTTATTCTCTTTCCCTGCAAAAGTTCAATTAGTCAGGCAATCAATTAATAAGAAAGTACTTATTAAACATCTACTTTCATACATCCTAACAGCAACATGGGAGTGATGATCAATCTACCCTCAACATTTCCCAAACTCATTCCTTTCCCTCCATTCACTTAGTCACCATCCTAATTTAGGCTCTTATTAAGTCCTGCCTCCAAATTGTTCTCCCTCCGTCTGATGTCTCCCTTTTCCGGATCATCCTTCATCAAACTGCCAAATTGATAATTCTAAAGAATAAATTTGACCACATCATGTCTCTGCTCAAATACTTTCTATTCCCCATAGGATTGTTATTAAGAATAATATTATTAATGATAATAATATTTATATAGTGCTTTTTTGTAAAATGCTTCAAAATATAAAGTTTTATTTAATCCTCATTACAAAGCTGGAAGTTAAGTGCTATTATTATCCTTATTCTACATATTAAAGAAACTGAGACTTAAAAAGATCAAGTTAGGGGCGGCTAGGTGGCGCAGTGGATAAAGCACCGGCCCTGGAGTCAGGAGTACTTGGGTTCATATCTGGTCTCTGACACTTAATAATTACCTAGCTATGTGGCCTTGGGCAAGCTACTTAACCCTGTTTGCCTTGCAGAAAAAAAAAAAAGATCAAGTTATTTGTCCAGGGTCACATAGCTGATAAATGCCTGAGACAAGACTCAAAATGAGATCTTGACTAGACTACATAGCTATGTAAATTAAATGGGAATTTCTCTGTTTTGCCTTTTCAGCCTCCATAAATCTGGCTCCAAATTAGCTTTCCAGATTATTTGTTACATTACAACCAAATAAGGCTGTGTGATTTTTACAGTTTGTGGTATTCTAAATTCTAAATCCATACCCTTGCACAGATTTTCCACTAACAAAGTTTTCTTTCCTTGCCTCTGCCTGTTGGAATTCCTAGCATCTTCACATGGGAGGTCTTTCATGACAGTGCCCTCCCAAAGTAGAGTATTTCCCAAGAAAACTACTTTATATACATGTAGTATTTATTCATCAGTGCACACAATGTATTCCTCTTACGAGAATGGAAACTCAATAAGCAAAGCATCTGTGAGCTTCCTAGTTATTTGCACGTGGTATTTGCATCTATGTTCTCTATCCCCTTATCTAACTTGATTAAACATCTGTAGTCAAGATAATGACTGACCTAGCCCAAAACATGAGCATGGCATGAGCTTGACATTTGACCCTTTTATTTGCTAGACTACTGCCTGTCAGGTTTTTCTGATTTCTCATTCATTTTATGAGTCTAGTAATGGAATTTAATCTCCTAGAGGGAGTTGGGGTGCCTGAAGTGACTGCCTGGAGTGAATCGTGCTCACACATTTAGAAAGCTACTCTTCTGGGAATGGTCTTGACTTGCAATTTAAAAATTGACAGAATTGACAGAAAAACCTGCCACTGAAGATAAATCTTTTGTGATGTATGAAAAGCAATCTAGTATAGAAATTGGGGGGGGGGGGGCAGAGTAACCCTTATCTTTAGCTATATGGGATTCTCAGCTTCTATTGAACATCTGGCTGCTAAATTCCTAAGCCAGTGAAGTCTGCGGTGTTCCTCAGTTAGGATGTCTCCCCACCTCCAAGTTCCTGTGGTTAAACCATCTGGTGGTAATTTCTTATCTTTCCTTTATACAAGCAATATCCAATGTCTTTGATTTTCACCATGTTGGTTCAGACCACCTGCTTTTATGTTTCACAGACTCCTAGAGATTATCCCACACTTTCTTTTGATTTTTCCCATCCGATTGAAGATTGGTATACTCAAGAAAAAAAAAAAGATAAACAAGAACAAAGTGTTTTTCTAATATATCACCAATATAATACAGTTGAAAACCAAAATGTTTCAAAGCCCCAGGAAATTATATATGTAGATAGATAGATAGATAGATAGATAGATAGATAGATAGATAGATGATACATAGATAGATAGATAGATGATACATAGATAGATAGATAGATAAATATAAGTGTGCTATAGGGATGAGAACATTAGACTGATAGTAAAGGGAAAGCTAGGTCTTGGTTGCAAATTTTCAACAATCTAGTCATATGCTCTTGGGCAAGTTCTTTGATATCCAACTGACTCTGTTTCCTTGCTGGAAAAATAAGTGAGATATACCTGTGCTTCTAAGATTTTAAAATAATAAAGAGAAAGAGGACAAAGATGCATGTTAGAGTGACAGCTGTCAGAATACATACAAGCACAGATTTAGAACCTGCACTAAAACTATTTATATTCAGCTCAAAAGCCTTCCCACCTATTTGCTATCCCATGGGTGATGGGTGAGATGGGGTAGAATTACTTTGCAACATAGTTATGATCAATCAACAAATATGTATCTAGTGCCTACTATAGGAAGTATCTTCTTAAGTGTCCTGAGGAGATCAGAAATGAAAAGCAGAGAAAAAGGATCAGAAAATCTATTTAGGAATATAAAGTAAGTGTACACAATTGGAAAAGTATTTGATATTATGAGGTAGTCAGTGTTTGCTAAGAGTCAGGCATGAGGCAAAGGCAGTCATTGGAATTCACAGGAAGAAATCATTGTGAACTGGATAGTTAGGAAGGATCCCAACAAGAATTTCAAAAATCTCACTGGAAATTCCAAAGTGAAATCCTGACTTCATTTCTTTTCTCTGCCCCCAAATACTGTAGGAGTTTGCACCTACAGCAATATACCTATTCTGGGAGCTCTCCTTGGTTCTGAGATCCTCAACTCTAATCATAGAATGCTTTAACTGGAAGAGAACTTAGAGAACTAATTCAACCCCCTCATTTTAGAGATTATCTAGTCTATTTTTTTCAATTATAGATGATAAAACCAAGGCTCACAGTCTTCCATTCCAACAATTTTGTGTCAAAAAAAATAATTTGTCCCCAAGGTTTCTCTCACTTTCAGGGTCTCTAGATAGAAATAAATGTTTCCATGGTCATTGAGTTATCTCTGCCTCCCGTTCTCCCCCCTCTCCAGGACAGAATCATAAATTTAGATTTGAAAAAAATATTAGAGGTCGGGGTGGCTAGGTAGTGCAGTGGATAGAGCACCGGCCCTGGAGTCAGGAGTACCTGAGTTCAAATCCCACCTCAGACACTTAATAATTACCTAGCTGTGTGGCCTTGGGCAAGCCACTTAATCCCATTACCTTGCAAAAAAAAAAAAAAACTAAAAAAAAAATTAGAGGTCATTTAGTCCAATCCCTCATTTTACAAATGGAGGAACTTAGACCCAGAGAGGTGGAGCCTATGTTCACACAGCTATTAAGTGTCAAAGGAGAGATTCAAAATCAGATCCTCTAGTTCCAGATCCAGAACTTTTTGCCTGTACCAATATTGACTCTCAATAGAGATGCTAAGACATAGGTAGAGGAGAAAATAAGTAAAAACTTCTCTCAACTTTGTATAGTTTGCTGCAAGTGCTGTTCCCAGGGTGAGGGAAAGTTCAGGGAGATAATGTGTTTCTGTAAACTCTCTTATGCTTCCCTCTTCTATAACCTTGCTGGAATGAATCAGAATGTACATACTGAACTACCACCTACACAGCTGAAATCTAACTGCTGATGAAAGAGAAGGGATAAACACTAGGAAATAATATTTGACTTTGAAGACCCTTAACTTAGCTTAAATGGGGACTTAGTTAAGGTTCGCCTTTATTGTCTGAGTTAATGGTCACAGTCAGTTGATTTTACTAATATTTTTGGGTAAATCATTTGCCAAATTATTATGAACTTGAGTCCTTAAAAGGAATCTTCCATCCAACAATTATAATCAACTCTCTGGCCCTTATTTGAATGAGGTATTTAGTGGACAGAAAACCAGCTTAGTCATCAGAATGATGCAGAGAACCATGAGCATAGGAAGTGTTGAGACCCTTTGAAGACAAACTTTGTAAATCTTTTGTTTACTTTGTAAGGGAATCTTGCTTTTTCCTTCCTATCACTTTCTTTTGTGTTGTAACTGTTTTTAATAAATCACCATTTTCTTTCCAGGCCTGCATTCCCAGGTCAGAGTGATTCTTCACAGGCAATAATTGAACAAGTGGCAACAACATGTGCTCCACTTCCACATTCACTTCTTACTAAGTGTGTGACCTTGTGATTCATTTCACTTCTCTTGGGTTTCAGTTTCCACATCTGTAAACCAAGGGATTTTAAATGCTTGATCTCTAAAAATTTGCAATTAGAAAATTTAAATATTCCTCATCTCATCATGACATTTAAGGTATACCACAATTAAGTCCCACCCAAGTTATCCAACCTTATTTCCCCTTTTTTCCAAATATTCACCTTGTACAAATCCTCAGTTTCTTCACTAATATTTACATATACCATTTCTTTGACTTCATTTTTTTCTCATCCTGAGATGTCTGCTAAATGCATTTCTGCCCAATCAAATTCTATCTATCATTTAAGGTCCAATTTAAAGTCTAGCTCTTGTTCAAAACTAGTCATTCTCCCCACCCCAACAAAGCATGAGTCAGCATTTTTATATTGTTTCTAACTCTCTAAATCATCTATCACACATTTTGAGATTTGATTTTGTTTAACTTACTTTTTTCCATCATTACTTTCTTTAATTGGTTTTACTCCCTTCCATTCATTCACTTACACTTTTATTTTAAAATATTTATAAAGTATTTATTATATTGCTGAGGTTGTGGGGACCTAGCTACCTCTATCTGGGAGGTAGATAAATCTGGGTCTCAGCTCTCAAGAAGCTCACTAGTAGAGTTGAAAAGAGGTGGAATTATTCTGCTGAAGTGGAGTAATCTTCAATTCACCATGGATTATATTATAGGGAATCCCTAATAAATTATAACAAAAGAAGGAAGCACTGAATCAGCAACTCCAATGCCATCAAAAATTTCATGGTGTTCCCTTCAAAGTGTTTTTCTTCAGAAGGGAGAAAAAAGTCAATTTCCTAAATTGGAGTTCATTAGAAAGTGGAAGTCACCTCTCCTCCCTCTCAGGCACCCCCCCCCCCAAAAAAATCCATCTCATGACAAAGACTTTTAGTCACAGAGTGTATCCATTTAGGAAATGCTATGAATGAATCCCGGTTAATTGCTGAGGAATACATGAAACTAGAAGGCAAGCTTATCTAATTGGAAACAACTGAGGTCCCTATTACAAATACAAATAACTGGTCTTTTGGGGGAAAAAACGAAGATATCTAATTTTGACAAGCCAAAATCTGGAGGTCTTACTATCATCAGGGCAGCTGAGCCTTGAGGAGTGCATCATTCTTTTTTACTCTAAGGAAGCTATTAAGAATAGCAAGAAAGAAACAGAATTTTGGGGCTGTTGTTTAATGAACTCTTTTACTGTCCTGCTTTTTAGAACTTTTTCATGGAAACAAAGATTGTTAGGGGGATAGTGGAAGAGAAGTGAAATTTTAATGGGTTCTCCAGTTCCTAGGTGAGTTTTCCTGTGTAATTCTATGTCATGTATCCTTGAAGAAGATTTGCATTTTGAACCAAACTGCTTAAGTCTTGGGAAAAGAAAATGAAGAAAAATTTGGTGATGGCAAAAAATATAGGATTTATAATCTGAGAATTTGGGCTGGAATTCTGCCTCTGCTGCTTATTGCCAGTATGATCTTGGGTAAATCATTTAATTTTTCAAAATATCAGTTTTATTATCTATAAAATAACGGGTTGAACGAAACAATCCCTAATGTCTCTTCCAACTTTAAACCCATGATCCTATGATTCCTTGGTAATACCCTTTGTGACCCTTTTGCTCCTAGGTAAATCTGTGATAGAAATCAAATGACCCTCAAATCAGAGATTATAGACCATTCTCATTATAAAATAATCTCAAGGGAAAGGAAATACCATAATGATAAAGGAAAGTTTCCAATTTGTTAAACTATACTCTCCTTTAAGGAGTTTCCATATAGAAAATACAAAACACTAAAGTGACAAATAATAGCTTGCTTAGAGTTAAAAAGACTAGAATATACTCTGATTTAATAGATTTCCCAACTTTCTTCTCCTGTCTGAAAGTATTGCCTTTACAATTTTCTCTTCCACATCACAAGGATTAGGAGCATGGCACTCCTACAAACTGGAAAATCTGCATAAAATTTTTTGGCCCTTGTTTCATACCAGAGTAGAAGACTGATTTTTTTTTCTTTTTCTTTTATAAGATGTTTACAGTGCCCTATTGTAAAATTTGAAGTAAGTTTTTGGTCATAGTCTCTGGTTCATCAGCTGACTTTTGTGTGTCATTTGCAACTTCCACAAAACTCCCACAAAATTCCCATTTTTTTATGCCAAATCATTATTCACATATATATATATATATATATGTATATGTATCAAAGCCATGATGGTGAAAAATTGCAATGTGTAAGAGATAATTGTACTTTGTCTGATTTACTCAGATTTAACCATCTAGCGAATCCTTTGGTTTAACATCTCTTAAAGCACAAATACCCATGGGCCCTATCTGGCATTTATAACTGAGAAGAAATTATTTTAATCAGATTATTTTAACAGCCAGTTAAGATCAATAACTGAATGAGAAGATATGCACTGAAGGCAAAATAATTTAGGAAATAGACGCTTGAGAAAGTTTCTGAAGAAAGGGTTTTGAGGAAGCTATCAGGAAGCATAATAATTTCAGGACATCTGAAGATTGTCCACGAGGTCAGAGAAAGGGCAGAAAGCAAGGTGGAAGAAACACAAAGACTTCCCTAGCAGTAAGTATCCCCTATTGCATTATTTCTTTAAAATTTCAAGTTCAGATTAAATTTATACCCTTAATCTCCATGACCACTCCCCCCCCATTTCCTTTTATTTTACTCTTAATGTGATTATTTTAGAAATTCTTCTTACACATTCATTTGTGATTCAGTCACTCTGCAGTGGTCATTCCATGCAGATTTGTTATAATGTATAGGCTGCAAGGAAACAAATCTCAGTTCAGCACAAAGAAGTATTTTTCTTCCTTTTTTTTAATTGATATTTTATTTTTCCATTTACATGTTATGAAAGTTTTTCAACATTCATCCACATGCATTTTCATATTTTAAGTTATATAATTTCCTTCCACTCTCCCTTCCCACTCCCACCCCCCAACCCCTCATTGGTAAACAGTCAGGTGAATATTGAACACAGACATTTGAATTTTACATGTTTGAAGATTACTCATTTTCAGTATAAGGAATGAGGATTAAGGAAAAAGAAAGAAAACTATGAGATAGGAAAGAAATACATAAGAGAAATTTTTAAAGGTGAATGTGGTGTTTATTCAGATTCTGAAGGGTTTTTTGTTTGCTTGTTTTGTTTTTCTTCCTCTGGATGGGATATTGTTGTCCATAGAAGGTCTCCTAGGTTTGTCCTAAATCTCAGAACTGCTGAGAACAGCTGCAAGAGAAGGATTTTTCAACAACCATTAACTGCTCAGGAATGGATTGAATTGCAAAGTGAATGTGCAATGATTTCACTAGTGGCATTGACTCAGAAGTTGCTAGTTAGACCTGTGGAGGAGATTATTGCATGGGGTGGGAGCTGGGGCTAGATGATTAATAACATCACTTCCAATACTAAGATTTTCTAAATCTATCATTAATCTTCAGGTTGGTGCTATATGATCTCACCACAACTAGTCTGCATGGATTCTCATGATGGCATACTAAGAGGCAATTTCTTGAGGCAAACATTATCCCTATCCTTCCATTCCATATAGCTCTTTGTCTGAAAGAATATTAAAAATGACACCTCCTTTACATACAACCATACATAAACATACAACTAGACATGAACTCAGGTCTATTTTGACTCTACAGTCAGTTTCCTTTATCTGCTCTATGCTGCCTCTCACTAAGACTTTATTTACTTCTGGTAATATATGCTTATGAACCCAGGTTTATTTCACCTATGAATGAACACTTCTAGTCCCAAACAGCAAAACATTGATTCTCCTGCAGCAGGACTAACCTGTTTTCTTTTCTCCAACCTTGTTCAGAAGGACCACATAGGATGAGAACAAAGCAAAACTTGAGAGACCTTCAAAGCCAATTAGCTTTCAAGAGTTTTCCCAAGAATACAAAGGCTCCCCCACTCTGGAGTGGAAAACTTGACAACCTTAATCAGCGGTTTCTTCTCATCTACATATAAGAATCCATGAATATGCAAGAAATCTAAATGCAAAAGCTTATGGAGACTCAAGGACAGAGAATCATCTTGTCAGCCCCATATGCTTTGGTATTCTGGTTGCTTTGTGTTCTAATATGGTGTGCTTTTTCTCTTCCTCAATAATCTTGTAAGGTATTTAGGTCAAAACAAATACCACTGGCATTATCCATTAAAACAAGATCAAAGGATTGAGCACATTTTAAGAAAGTCAGTATGCAGTTTGTATATTGGATGATACTATTAAATTTTTCCTGTGTTTTGCAATCTCTCCAGGGGTTGTTTTTCACATACCCAGTGCTTCATTAGCCCCAGGCCAAAACAACCCTGCTTCATATGGTCTTGTGGGAGATCTGAGGCAGGCATGGGCAACTAATCTAATCAACTATCTCTCTCCAGATTGGAGTGGATAAAGGGCCTCCCTGAAGGTCTGGGTAATGAACCTCATGTTGCTAGGTAAGGGCTGAATCCCCAAAGTTGAACTGACAGACTTTCCAGCTAAAATTATCCTTTTCCAAAATTCTCAGTCAGACCCATCACTAGTCTCTCTTACTATCTAAAGCTTCATACCTATGATTATCTTCCTTCCATTCCATGCGTTCCCTCCCAGGAGGCCTCATAACTTTTAGCACTGTCCTCACCTGTTGGCATGTTAGCTCTTTGGCATGTTAGCTCTTTGGAAGGAAAATTCTCTTCTCCCCTGGGATCTGGAAAATATTTAGAACAGTACTTAATCATAATACCAATATTTCAGCAATCTGTGTTTGACTGATGTAGACAACTTCTACCAAAGCAAAGTATAGTACTTGTGTAATTTAGCATATAGCCTTTGGAGAGTTCTTCTGCCCAAAAAGTTCACCATCCATTAGCCAACCTGGCAAAAGGCATCACCAAACTTAGCAGTCTAACAGGCCTACCAGGGTTTTATATCCACTGGCACAGCCTTGTAGAATGTAGTGACAAGTATAAGCAACAATGAAATATTATATATTGTAAGATCTACATGGTTTTTTAATATAATATAGCATTTGATTCTCACAGCAGACTTAATAAGTGATATTATAGCTTAATCATCATCTGAATTTTAGAGATGAGGAAACTAAAGATCATTAAGGTGGTAGTTTGTCCAGCATAGTAAGTTTGCAGCTTGCTTAACTAGTAATGAAGCTAGAACTTGAAGCCTTCAGAATCTAAGGCCAAAATTGTGTCCATTCTATCATTAGAATATTTAGTAAGAAATCTGAAGTGTTTTGAAAATGCTTTAACATCAACAACTTACTTATCACTACCCAGTCTTACAATGTAGAATAAACCTCTGAGGAAAAGAGAAGTATTTGAGGAGGAAAGGAGTCAAGGGATCATAGATTTAGAGATGAAAGGAATTTTTTAATTCATCTTATCAAACTGAGAACCAAAAAATTTGTGATTTAGGTAAGCTCACATTGGTGGAGAAAAGAAAGTAAAAGGTCAAAAGTATGAGACTGCCTGAAGGTCCTGGAATTTAGAAGGTATCACAGTTCCCAGGAAGAGGAAACCAAAAAGTCTGGAGAGACCATGAAAATATGGACATTGAGGTGGTAAAGGGAATCTAACCTTCATTTGAGCAAGCCAAAATTGAATCTTGGCAAATCTCCCCAGAGGAATTTGGTATAGTGGAAAATTTTTCTCAAATCATAATATAGAACTGAGTCAATATTAGTAGAACATGACAATGAAAACAGCTCTGGAAAAAAAAACATATATTCTACTGGCTTCTGTAATTATGGGAGTGAATGTGGCAACTGGTAACCTAGAGCACTGTAATAACTATACCTAATCCAATTTTAAAAGCACAACAGACTCAGAGAACCATTAAAATGTCTACTCGGAGCAGAAATGCCCCCTGACCTACTGAACAAATATGTTCTATGAACTGAGAAAGGAATTCATATTTTATACCTTCCTCCTGAACTGGATAACAACTCCTGCTACCTACTACTACAAGTCATAGAAGAAAATAATTTAAATATTAATCAAACAACTGGAAAACTATCTGCCCAATTCAGACTGCCATCTAGAGTGTGGGAATTATTCATAATATATTCAAATTGTCCACAGAAAGAACCTTTGATCTCTGATGCTAGAAATCTATTGCTCCAAATGAAAATATATTAAAAACTCAAGAACAAAGTTGAGATAACATAGTGCTGCAGAAACAGTATCCACTGAATTTGGAGTTGTGGGGCCCTGGGTTCAGATTCCACTTCTGTACTTAACAGCTTCAGACAAATCCTTTAACTACTTTGAGTCTTAGTTTCCCCTATTGCAAAATAAGAAGATTGGGTCACATGGTTCTCTAACATCCCTTAATGAGCTATACTCAGAGACAGGATGACCTGAGTTCAAATTCTACCTAGATACATATTAGCTGTATGATTCTTGGTAAGTCACTTGACCTTTCTCAAACTCAATTTCCTCACCTGTAAGAGGATAATAGTAACTGTCTCACAGGATTATTGTAAGGATCAAATAAGATAGATAGAGAATTCTAGCCAGCTAGGTGTCACAGTGTCAGGCCTGCAGTCAGAAAGGCCTGAGTTCAAATTTGACTTCACACACAATAACTGTGTAATACTGAGCAAGTCATTTAACTAGGGGTAATCTATAAATGAGCGGAAGAAGTAAAAGGCAAACTACTCCAGTATCTTTATCAAGAAAACCCCATTAGGGTCATACAAATGAACAGCAGTTATAAAAACATGATATGCTGTATAAATCTTAAAGTACTTTAGTTTTTATTATTTCTCTCAATTCTATATCTATAATCCTATGATTCTGATTCTGTCTTAACCATGAACAAGTTATTAGACTTGCCCTTCTAGTAGTTGTCATTGTAGTCTACACAGATGTGTGTCCTTGCCCCAACAAAAAGATTTTGTTGAAAAGGTTGGTAATGACCATATATATCTCAGATATATGGAGGGTCTCAACTTATTATCTATGCCTGTCTTGCTTCCTTCAGTGATTTTCAGTTAATGTATAAAAAAGTGCTTTGAAAAGTATAAATTCATTAAATGTAATTCAAAATACAAAATCTTTGGGTACTCCCATCGATCCATGTACTTTCTCTCTCTCTCTCTCTCTCTCTCTCTCTCTCTCTCTCTCTCTCTCTCTCTCTCTCTCCCCTCTCTCTCTCTCTCCCTCTTTGTCCTTTGTCTCTCTGATTCTCTGTCTCGTCTCTGTCTGTTTCTCTCTGTATCTGTCTCTGTCTCTGTCTCTCTGTCACTTTCTCTCTCTTTCTCTCTATCTTTCTGTTTTTCTGTCTTTTTGTCATCTGTCTCTATGTCTGTCTCTATCTCTTTCTCTGCCTGTCTTTCTGTCTGTCTCTGTCTCTATCTGTCTCTCTCTGTCTCTTTGTCCACTGTCTCTATGTCTCTGTCTCTATCTCACTTTCTCTTGTCTCTCTATCTGTCTCTCTCTTTCTCTGTCTCTGTCTCTCTCTGTGTCTCTCTCTGTCTCTGTCTGTCTGTCTGACTGTCTGTCTGTCTGTCTCTCTCCCTCTCTCTCATTATTATTCAATCACTTGGTTACATTCAATATGAAAAGCAATTTTCCTTTTTGTTTAATATCTGTAATACAGGACTTTGAGCACTATGTTAAAAAAAAGGCTACAGCAGTATTGTGAGTGAGGAAGTGAGGAAAGGAATATTTCCATGAGGCATATTGCTCAAAAGGAAAAATGCTATTTCTTTCAGTAATACTTTTCAAAGATTTTTGACTTCTTATTCCAAATGAGCTATATGTAGTCAAATAAATAAATTAAAACCTCACAGATAAGTTCTTCATAAACTCTTTCCTTGGATTAGGGATTCCATTGCTTTGAATAGGGGGAAAATGCATCTTTATTTTAATTATTATTTTCATTAATAGAAATTTAGCATTTCTTTGTATATTTAAAAACATTTTTGAAGAATTGCTAAATTGCCAAAAGGAATCCAAGATATACAAAAAAAGGTAAAGAACTCAGACTATAATAAGATCCATTAGATATGATTCATATGTCTTGATCCTGCCCTGGGATGGCTTAGTTCAGAGAGAATGACAGTTTCATTGATTATGTGTCACTTTAAGTTGAAGAGAATATTCTAAATGATTCTTGATTCATACCAAATTGAATGCTGTAGATTCCTGCAGATTGCCCAGGAATAGTTTCAGTGAGATGACATCTGAGGTCCCTCCCAATTATCAGTCTGTAGTTTCTCAAATATTTTTTTTATCACAAACTTTATTTTACTTCACTTTTGAAATTCTCTATCAGAACACTCAAAGTAAAGTAATTAATATATTTAGAAAATTTAGATAGCATGTTTGGGGTTCATGTTTTTGATGTCAGCTCAATAGCCTTGGAAAAATGTTCTTTACTTCCAGTATCTTGGTCTTCTTGTCTTTTGAAATGTTGGTGTAAGATAAAGATTGTTAAGTTCTACATTTAAAAAGAAAAAAACTTTAAATAGATTGAGCTTCACTAATGGAGATTTTGCCTGCCTTAATTCTTACCAAAAAGGACTTCTTTATCATAATAAAGAACACAAGGAATAAGGATTCCAAGTTTGTTCTCATCCTCTTTAAAAATTCAGCTAACAAAAGATATTCAATAATTAGTCACTGGATGAAAGAACCAACTCTCTTGTGAAGGGTAGCATTTTTTTCTTCATTACATTCTGAAAGGCACTACTAATTTGGATCATTCTCTTTTTTTTTTCATTTACATCAAAGTCCATGAAGGTGTTGCTGAAGCTTTGTTATTTTCTGATGATAACTGGCACTAAAAGATTTCTCAAATTCTAGAACATAAAGTACTGAATTTTAATTTGCACTACAAATTTCAGTTCACCTCCAAATATTATTATTGTTGCATGGAGACAATAAAACTTAAGACTATAGACTCCTAGGGAACAGAAATCATATGAATTCTGTTCATTTTGTACAGTATCTAATCCAAAATTAAGTACACATAAGAAATGATGACCATGTTGGGGTTTTGTTTAATTTTTTTCAAGTAGTTTATGCATGCCATCCTCATAGTATTATGGAAATTACAAGTTATACTTTGAAATGTGTATGTATGTATGTATGTATGTATGTATGGAATATACTACTCAATTTCCCAGGATGGTTAATATGCTGAATTAAAAATTGGAGATCCTAAGAGGTCTGAACAGTCTAGGACAATGGATAAAATGAAACAAAATGAACTCTAATGATATTAAATGAAAGTACTATACTTCATCTCATCAGTTTGACTTTGCCTCCATGAATATAGATCACATCCTCTTTATACCTCCTTCTCTTATATGATTATTGTTCAGTCATCTTAATAGGTATTGCAGAAAATATGTATCTCCCCATCTTCTGTTTCTTAAAATGTTTTAAGAATACAAATATAATATTTAGGCATGCATTTACTCTTTTTCATTCACACTCCACGACCAGATCATCTCCTTTTCTGATCATATTTCCTTAATGATGGTGTCCTTCCACTTTTCATATGCAAATCAACTTAATTTACACTTTTCATTGATACTTCCATTGTTCTTTATAATTTGATTCTTCCAAGATAAATATAATAATATTAAATATTTGTATAATACTTTATAGAGTACTTAATAAAGATTATCTCTTTTGATTGCCACAACTTTCAGAAATTAGAACTATTTATTTCCATTTTATGGATGAAGAAACTGAGGCTTCCATGTCACATGGTCCTCTAGCACTATCATCTTATCTATTGAACTAACTCCAATGGCTTTGTCATCTGCCCTATTTATAAACCCTCAGCATTTCTGAGACCTTTCATCTGCAATGGAGATGATCTTTTTGTTATTTGCTATCTCCCCTAGAGTTTGAGCTCTCAAAAGCAAAGACTGTCTCAATTTTTTCTATTTGTATTTAGAGGATTTAGCACAGTGTAAGAGCTTAATAAATACTTTTTTGTGCTCATTAGCTACTGGAACTGGGAAGGATGGTTAATATGTTGAATTATAAATTGCAGATCCTAAGAGGTCTGAACAGGCTAGGACAATGGACATAATGAAATAAAATGAAATCTAATGAGAATTAAACTAAAGTACTATACCTATAGGGGAAGAGTCATTAGAAACATTTCCTATGGGTTTTACTGGTCTATCAGTTTCCTACGAATAGGTACAATGTGGCAACTATAAAAATCTATTGCTTTATCAAGAAAGACAGTGTCCAGAATAAGAGCAGCAATAGTTCTGCTATATTCTGCCCTTCTCAGATCACATCTGGAATACTCTGTTCAGTTCTAGGTTCCATATTTTAGGGAAGGATAAGATACAACATGTTCAGAGAAAGGGAACCAACATGGTGGGAAGAGTAGAGAATATACCATATGAGGAGTAATTGAAGGAAACAGAGAGGTTCAGATTGGAGAAGAGAAGATTCAAGGATAATATGAAAAGAATTTTCAAATATTTTGAAGAACTTTACAATCTTCTCACACCATCCCCCCCACACACACACATATACATTGTCTTCAATCAATTGAGATTGGCCTCATTGTTATTCCATGAACAAAGCACTCCATTCATTTTCAATCTCTACCTACTGACTTCCCTGTCTTTCCTCAAGTCCCAAAAAGAATCACCATCTTTGGGGCAGCTAGGTAGTATAGTGGATAGAGCACCAGCCCTGGAGTCAGGAGGACCTAATCCAGCCTCCAACACTTAATAATTACCTAGCTGTGTGTCCTTGAGCAAGTCACTTAACCCTATTGCCTTGCAAAAAACAAACAAAAAAAGAAAGAATTATTATCTTCTATAGGAAATCTTTCCCAAACCTACTTAATTCTAGCACTTTTCCTCTGTTAGCTATTTCCTATTTGTCTGGAATATATCTTATCTGAATATATTTGTTTTCTTGTTGTCTTCCCAGCTATTTTACCCAGGAGGCACAGTAAATGCTTTATTGAATAGGATGAAACCTATTCTACTTATTCTTAGAAGATAAAACTAGAAGAAACAGTTGAAAATTTTGGAAGCAAATAAAGGCTTGGTGGAAAGAAGCATTTCATGATGAAGTGAGGTAGTGTGCTGGGTCATCTCCAACCTTTCTAAATAGGATAAGGCACTCATTCAAAAAACAAATATTAAACACTTAATATGTATCAGTGACTATGTAAGATCCTAAGTTTACAGAGACAAAAACCCCAACTGTCTGATCTCAAAGACCTTAAGGTCCTACTATGCAATGGAAAGGAAAGGGAACACCATACCATAAAGAAAAGATAATATAGACATAAAGTAAAATAACTCTTTCAACCTTTTCCCTCAACAATGGAATAGTGATGCCAGTAGTTAGCTGCTTCATAGGATTATTGTGAGATCTTAATGAGGTAACGTATGTAAAAAATTTAATAAGGTTTCAAAGCAGCCTCTAAATGTCAGTGACTGAGGCTTCTGAGAAAGACTTATTCACTAGTGGGAATTGTTATCCATTTGGGCTCTTATATCAGTTCTTTTTGTTCTCATTGGCCTGTAAATAAACTTGTTCATTTTTTTAATCTTAGATGCTATATGTTTCACATGGTGAGTGAAGTGACATTCTACCAGATTCTGTCATATACTGAGATTTTCATATTATGTGGATGAACAATCACCCCACTCAAAAAAAAATTAGGCCATTCAGGTAAAGAAAGTTTCTGACACAATTTTTTTTTTAGGTTTTTGCAAGGCAAATGGGGTTAAGTGGCTTGCCCGAGGCCACACAGCTAGGTAATTAGGTAATTATTAAGTGTCTGATACCGGATTTGAATCCAGGGAGGGTACTTGATCCACTGCACCACCTAGCCACCCCTTTCTGACACAATTTAAGGACAAATAGCCCTACTCAATTTTATAGTCTTCAGGGTTAGTGCTGGATACTCAATCATGGATTTTCCATTTATAATTCTAAACAATTGACTTCAGTGATCTTTTTACCCAATCATATGGAGTTTGGGTGGGGGAAGAAAATTTAGGATATTCAAACTGTAGCTATAAGAGGTGGTTAGGTTTATCTGATTTTTGCATTTGTTATTTCTAGCTCCTGGCACCATGCCTAATGTTGGCACTTAATAAATTTGGTTGATTGATTACTCATTATAAAAAATCTCAATATAATAACTATTGTTCAACAAATCTCAATATAATAATTGTCTTTGAAGTATCAAGAAAATGTTAGATGTTATTAGTATATTTGTTAAGAAGGCAGGCTAGTATATAGATCACTATTTTTAAAAATGTCTTCTCTAAAATGATAATTTTTTTGTTTCCATGTTTAAAGTGGTAAATTTCTGTTGTATTTTTTTCTCACTTTTTTCTTTTTTATTCTATTTTTTTCTTTCCCAACAAGACAAACATGGAAATGCATTTAATATGCTTGTACATATATATCCTATATCAGATTGCTTCCGGTCATGGTTAGGGGGCAGGGAAGGGGGGGAGAGAGAAAAATGTGGAACTCAAAAATCTTAAAGATATGAATGTTGAAAACTATCTTCATATGAAATTGGAAAAAATAAAAAGAATTAGACGTATTAAAAAATAAAGTATAAATTTCATTTATCTGGAAAGTTCATTTGTGTGAAAGATCTCAACAGAGAGGTTTTATAAAGTCAGATATATTAGGATTGGTCATGAAATCTGAAGGTCCAGGCTTGATATTTATTATCATTGTGACCAAAGGCAAATCCCTTAATCTCTTTCATCTTCAGTTTCCTGGAGTTAATAAAAATTGTGCTGCTTACCAAGTAAGGTGGTGGTGAGGGAAGCATTTTGTGAGCATTAAAATGCTATACACTTGTTTTTTTTCCCCAATTAGAAGATGTCAGGTAAATGAAACTGGAGTGTATGTGAAGTGAAATATGGAACAATTGCTCTATTAGGCTAGATATGATCACTCCTTCAGGAAAAGAAATTTAAGAAGACATAAAGAGAGACAATATGGTGAAAGACACAACTGTCCTGTCAAATGTAGGATTAGAAGCCCTAAGTTTACAATTGTATTCTTCTTTAACTTCTTGGGAGAACATGGGAAAATCATTAAACATCTTTCTCCTGGCTATAGTTTCCTCCTGTCTAAAATAAGGGGATTGAACTGGATGGACTTTTTATGATTTTTTTCTAGTTCTAGATAACTAATCCTATGGGTTATTTTTTCAGTTGTTGCATTGGTATAGTCTGCACTAAAAGTCTCAAATGGTTAATTTTTTTGTTGAGTGCTAAATTTATAGCAAAAGAATAGCTTCTCTAATACATAGGAATTCGTAGGAGATCCAATTTACTGTAGATTTAATCTGACAGAAAATGTGAAGGCGCTCCCAAATGACATATTAGTGCTTTTCTTTTTCAAACAGACTGATTAGTGTACTTAGACCTGAATGAAAATACATATGCTCTCCCTATTCTGGACCCTCTTCTCTTTCAAAGTTTGTATAAGAGCATTACAACATACAATTCAACCCTCCAAGACCACAAGATTTTTTGGACTTTTGAATGAGTAAAACTGCCTCCTTAGATATCAAGATTAATCCTGTGGAGAAGAGAACCCTGGAGAAAATATGCCTTCACAAACTACCTAGGATTCTATCTTTGCCACCTCCCCCACTTAAATGAAGCCCTCTCTACCCTCTCTACACCTCTCTTGAAAGGCTTCGGTATTTAATGCAGTTTCTGATTTACTTTTCAATTTGCACTTTTATAAATGTGTTGTTGCTATAGGTTGATATGAATTATTCAAATGCTCTCAAAGCGATGCCCACAATGCAGCTGAGACTTCAGAGGTGCTTTAGAAAGTAACATAATTTGGAAGGCATCCTGAAAACCTTCCTTGGGGGATGTGAGAGAGGTGGTACTGTTTAGACAAGTGCTAATAATTTAAACTGCTTGTAAATTTTTAAAAAGTGATAAAATTAAGAGAGAGTCCTATAATGAATGTCTAAAATAGTGGGTGCTTTGTAGTCTATCTGTAAAAGTAGAATGAAATGAAGGCTAGGGAGGTTTCCTTCATCAAGGTCATATGAATAGGCAAGCTAAGAACATGAGACATAATTTGAAAAATCCTAAGAAAGACAATCTCTACCCATACTATATCCTTCAATAATCTACCATAGTATCCTACATTTCACTATTAAAATTCATTCTTTTTGCTCTAGAAGAGCTTTATATACATCTCTAAGAGGGATTAAGTCTTAGGCTTTATTAAGTAAATACTTAAAAATTGGGAGTCAAGAAAACATGAATACAAGGAAGAACGGAGATATCCCATGGAGAAAGAAGGATCTGAAAGAATAAAGTGGCAAAACAAGGACAAATGTCATCAGATAAATAGCTTTGTCACTGATCATATATCCTAAAATATTGGAAGGAATTTAGAGATCATCTAATACAATTCTTTCATTTCACAAACAAGGAAATCTAGACTCATAAAGGTAATGTCTTTTCTCAGATCATATGGCAAATTAGACTTGGATTTCCCTACTTTAGGTATACCACACAGGCCTCTCCTTTGCTCTTCTCCCTCTTTGAAGTTTAAGAAATCTCATTCATTTGGGGGGGGGGGGGGGAAGTAGGGTATGGTTTTGTTAAAAAAAAAAAAAAACTTGGTAATGAGAGGTCCTTCCCCTAGTTCTGCTGCAAGGCACTACCTCCTAATATGTGGAAATGCCATTGGGAGTAGTATACATATACTTCCAGAACTCCAGCCCTAATAGAAGGAGACCTGAATTTGGAGTAGGAGGACCTGGATTTGCAGCCTATTTACTACCAGTATGACCTTAAGCAAACAATTATTTGAGGGTACCCCCTTAATTAGAAAAACAAGGTAGCTGCATGGTTGAATAAACTGAAGATAAATGGAATGGAATATTATAAAATAATAAGAAATTAGTAAATCAGAGAACTATCAAAAGATTTATATGAGCAGATGCAATGAAATAAGTGAAACCAGAAAGATAGGTATAAAGATAGCAATAAATGTAAATGAAACGAAAATCAAAAGAAAGAAAAATGATCTATACCCTGAAGAGATTATGAAAAAAGGGTAAAAACATCACTTTACAAAAATATTCATAGCAGCCCTGTTTGTGGTGACAAAGTATTAGAAATTAAGTAAATATCCTTCAATTGGGGAATGGCTTAACAAAATGTGGTATGTATGTCATAGAATACTATTGTTCTATTAGAAACCAGGAGGGACGGGAATTCAGGGAAGCCTGGAAGGATTTGCATGAACTGATGCTAAGCGAGATGAAAAGAACCAGAAAAACATTGTACACCCTAACAGCAACATGGGGTGATGATCGACCTTGATGGACTTGCTTAGTCCATCATTGCAACAATCAGGGACAATTCTGGGATGTCTGTGATGGTGAATACCATCTGTATTCAGAAAAAGAATTGTGGAGTTTGAACAAAGACCAAAGACTATTACCTTTAATTTAGAAAAAAAACCCATTATCTTATTATGTAATTCTGCTATCTCTTATATTTTATTTTTCTTCCTTAAGGATATGATTTCTCTCTCATCACATTCAACTTAGGTCAATGTATACTATGGAAACAATGTAAAGACTAACAGACTGCCTTCTGTGGGGGGTGGGGAGGGAAGGAAGATTGGGAGGGAAATTGTAAAAGTCAAAATAAATAAAATCTTTAAAAAAAGTCCATGGTGGGGGCAGCTAGGTAGCACAATGGATAGAGCACCAGTCCTGGAGTCAGGAGGACCAGAGTTCAAATCTGATTTCAGACACTTAATAATTACCTAGCTGTGTGACCTTGGACAAGTCACTTAATCCCATTGCCTTCCAAAAAAAATCAATAGTGATTCAGAAGGTGGTTCAGATGGTGAAACTATTTCATTAACCTCCTAGGATGTAATAGGCAGGATGCTAGGTGCTGGGGATACAAAGACAAAATCACTCCTGCCCTCAAAGAGGACTAAACTTCCTCTTCTAAGCAAAGTTTCAGAGGACTATGGGAACAGTATGCTGCATACATTTTTAGATGCAATTACTGTACTCTTTATTTTTTTATTGTTTTTCTTTATTACAACAGAGGGTTCAATTCTAGCAAAAAGGGTGGAAGTGATCTTCAAAATTGACTAGAATAAAAAAGTTATCAATAAAATATTCTTTAAAATGAAAATTCATTAGTATTAGGGATTTGAAAAAGATATCTCTAGTGTTTATTACAGCTCTTTGAGCCTATGATCTCCCAGACAGAAAACAGTCATAAAACTCTGGACTGACTAAGTGGGGAAGGTGAGAAGGATAACCAATAGATGTTACATCAGGAAGTTTAGGAAAATAGAACTGGGTTTTGCTGTAGCATCCTTCACCTGGTGTCCTCTCCCAAATACTTCTCACTAAAATTATTTGTCCGCAGGAGGCCCTGGCCCATTCCTTATTATTTATTAAACATTTCATTATGGATAGAGATCTGGCAATAGGAAACTTGGCAAATAATGGGAATTTCCTCACTGGTAACCCTACACACTTATAAAATCACAGGTGCAAATATTTTTTTTTAAATACCTACAAGATGGTCTTGCTCAAAGTTATAATTCATTATTGATTATTCCCCCCTTCCCATGTTCTGTTATGATTACATCATTATTTCCTCTAGCTTGACCTAGTTAACTTGCTTTTAAATATATTTCTTTTTTTTCTCCTCCCTGAGTTCCATCACAGTTATATTTACTTACTAAAATTTAACCATATTTTTCTTTCATTTTCCTTTGCCAGATTAATATCATGACTTTTCCTGGTCACCTTCCCTGATTGGTTCTCTTCTTATTGGATATAGCCACTCTGCTCTCGTTAAACTCACCCTTTTTTAAAAAAACTTTTAAAAAATAGCTACTAAGAACAGTGGGTACAGAATATTTCCCTTAAACTGGAGGCATTCCTGTATATACAAATTCCCTAGGAAGAGGATGGTGGTAGTAAGAAATACTAAAATAGCATCTTCCACAGAAAGTCTTTCCCAATCCCTTTTATTTCTAGTGCCTTTCCTCTCTTAATTACTTCCTATTCATTATATATGTAACTTGTTCGTATATATGGTTTGCTTGTTTCTCCCATTAGTTGTAAACTCTTTGAGGGCAGGGACCATCTTTTATCTTTTTTCATATCCCCAGTATAGTAGCATAGTTTCTGGCACATAGTAGACACTTTATAAAGCCTTATTGAAAGATTAACCAACTGAACACAAGTAGAAAACTAATATAGCAAAAGGATACCCTGTAGTTCCTGGTTACTAAAAGCCCCTTTTTCCCATTTGCAAAATCCTCCTTATAAGTCATGCGGGTGTAGCCTCTGTCCCTCCAAATTGGTGCTGCCACTAAATGCTACATTTTTCTCTGTCATGAGAGGTCTCACTTTCTGAAGCTGTTACTACCCTCAGGTGAATATCCTTCCACATCTTTCTGTAGGAGTTTCTTCTGAGATTGATCTGATGTCTACAGTTACTGTCTCCAGTTGCCATTAGTATCTCTAATAGGACATTCAGATCTCCAAAACTCATTGGATTACCAGGGCACTTTTATCTCAGAATATCTGCCTAAGATCACAACCAAGCAGCACAATGGATAGAGTACTGGTTCTGTAGTCAGGAAGACCTGAGTTCAAATTCAGACTCAGACATTTAATAATTGCCTAGCTGTGTGACCTTGGGCAAGTCACTTAACCCTGTTGCCTTAAATAAAATAAAAAAAATAATAAGCACGCATCAAAAAAGAAATAGGGGGCATATATTCATAGCTTCAGGGTGAGAAGGAAGTAGAAGAGAAACAGTATGGACACTCTCCTTTTATAGAAAATGTATTTGTCCACAGTATGTATCGCTCTGCTTTGGGTCAGATGTATTGGGTCCTAGTAATCCACTTTCTCCAATAACACAATGAATGGGGAAGTGGGGAGAAACAAAAATGGAAACTCTTCTTCCCATCCCTCAAGATCAATTCCCCATCAAGGGCTTAGTTCACCACCAACTGTACATCTTCTGACAATGAATCTCATTCAGTCATGTTTACAAATCCTATGCTCAATCGCATTGGCATATCTCAAACCAGTTCTTCTTTTAAGGGACAATAATGAGTTCTAAAGTAGAATTGGTTAAGCTGATGAGAGTATGTTTTATTACTGCTTGTCATTTCTTCATTACTTTCAACTTTCTATGAATTTTTATCACCCTGTTTCCCTAGACTATGTGAGGTAAAAATATATGCCTGGATTCTTATGTTTCCAATCTAAAATACTCAACAAGGAACGAGTCCAGCACACATAATTTTAGAGATTGTGTTTTGAGAAAATGCTTATTAGCTTTTAACAATCAACAAGTTGACTTTGTTCTCTGTTCTTATATGTCTAGGGTTTTTTCCTCCTCTATGTTCACATTTTTTTTCCATAATTGCTTCATTATTTCCTCCAGTTTGGCCAAAGAATTTGATTATAAATTCCCCCTTTGTTAGAAAGTCACTTTGGTAACACCTGGTCCTATTCTCAGGGAGGCATTAGGTAAAAACAACTTAAATGCCCCAAAAAGCTTTTATGCAATTTTTTCCAACTAGAAACAATAAAAACCCTATTTGCTATTCAATACTGGCTCACACATCTAATTCAGTCAAAGGAATTTTTTTTTAACTTGGTTGATCATTTCAAGGAAGTCCTGATTCTCTCCTTCCCACTCAGAATACCTCCCCCTTCCCAATCCTTTGGCTAATTGACCTAAACTTTCTTTCTTAAGACCTCTACCACCCCCACACAATTTTTCATGCAAAGCTTTTTAGGAATCCCAAAAGAGCCCCTTCCACAGGGGAAAAACCACATTGTCATTGAAATATTGTCCTTTCTATCCATTTCCATATCAGACTTGCCAGAGTCTTGTGCGCAGATGAACCAAGATGAGTTAAATGGCCTTGGCTGTTTTCCTCCTTACTTCATGCTCTGGAGATCTCCTGAATTCCAAGAATGAATCAAGTACTTTGGGTTCTGAGCAGATAGAGAAAAATTCTCTGGACTATCTCCTGATATAAAGACCAAAGAATACTTGCTGTCCTGATAGGGTCTGTTTGGAATGAAAACTAACCCAAGTCTTATTATTAGTACCTTTGAGGGGTATAAGAAGAGATACTACAAGAATCCATCAGTCAATCAAGAGCTTATGTACTCCTTTACAATTACCAAGTAATTTGTAAATATTTAAAATTAATCATGTGAAAGTGAAAGTGTCTTATTGAATAAGAAATTGATTTTGAAGGAATCAATGATTTGCCCAGGGTCACAAAGTTTGTAAATATTAAAGGGGAAATCTAAACCCAGGTCTTTCAATGTCAAATACAAAGGAAATAAGGATCCCTACTTGGCATAATTTTGTTCTCATTCCCCCAAGGTTTCTCTGTCTTTTGTCCACCTTTTATCTCTGTACCCTTTACTCTGATGCATTGCCTTGAAATAGGCCTAACCTAAGGCTAACATGCACTGAGACAAGATAAACTTGCCAGCTTTAGACAAGTCATGATAAATAATAATAACTCCAATCTAAGACATGGCAGAGAAGACAAGGGATGATGTCAGAGGTAGGGAGAAAAAAGTAGTTAGACCTGTCACTTGGTAAGATCAGATTTAGGAGATTCAAATGGCAATTAAACCTCAGTGGAAAGAAGGAAATAAATCATAGATTATAGAATTAGATCTGGGAAGGGTCTCAGAGATCATCTAATAGTGCCACTTATTTTTCCAAATAAGAAAATTAAGACATGAAGTGACTCCTTCAAGTTCACTCTAAATCTGGTGTATGTTCCATTGTATATGCTATATCACTGTAGCTACTGGCTACTTGGGTTCAATTCTGCCTATGAGGAAATCACTATTCAGACTGGGAAAGCTTGGGTGGAAATAAAACAAAAAGTTATTTAAAAAGGTTACAAGACATAGGAAGGGCTAAGGAGGGAGAGAGATGGAGAGAGAGAGATAAGAGAATAGCCCCAAACAGTGTTGGCTGGGTCATGGTCAGAGAAAACTGTGGCCCTAAACCACAGTCAAACCCAGGTTTTTATGTCTGGCCTCTCACCCAGAGGGCAAAGGGTGAACTCCCTTCCCCTATACTGGACCCAGCATTAGGTATAGGATAAAGCCTAAGGAGATCAGGATACAAATTTTACATTAAACAATGAATCAATGGTACATTAAGAATGGGGAGGGTCTCCACCCAAGATTCCAATTGTTTCTGTTACAATCATAATTCTCTACTTCAAGTCAATTTACATCTCAAGAGCCAATTTATATCTCCACCCAAATACTTTCTGTTACATTCACAATTCTCTTTATCTTTCCCCTGAATCATTACCTACCAGACTACTCCAATCAATGATGAAGCAGCAACAAAATCTTAGGAGCTAAGGTGAAAGGGAAGTTTAATAGAGTAGTTGGAACTTTTATATTTTCTGAATCTTAATCTACTGAGTGAAGAAAGAAACAATAGACCTCATTTTTTATCCAGTTATTTTTTAAATTTTTATTTTTTTTTCGAATTACATGCATAGATAGTTTTCAACAACATGCAAGTTACTTTTAACAAACAAAAAGAAGTTCAGAGTGGGGGGTTAAAATTCAGAGATGAGTTAAAAAATGTATTAAATTCAACATGCCTAGAAAAATCTACATAGTCTCCTTAAAACTAGGATCTATATTTTTTTGCTAAATGTCGATGATTTGTATCCAGTTACTGATAGAGAGCTTTGCCTCTACAAGAAGGAAAGTCATAAGCATATACTAGGTACTGTAGTGCTCTACAAATATCTCATTTGAACCTTACAATAACACTGGGAATTAGGCACTCTAAGTATCCTCATTCTACTGTTGAAGCAGATGGTATGCAAGTGATTTGGCTAGGATCCCACCAATAAGTATCTAAGACCAAATTTGAATCATTTTTGTGATTCCAGGACAAGCATTCTCTATCCAGTGAGCAATCTCACTGCTCTGAAGATGTGAAAGATTCACACATTCCCTGGATTTCTACAAGTGATTACATCATTTTTTTCAGTACCAAAATTCCCAGGGCTTAATTCCACTTTGTAAATTGGGGTTAGAAAACTAGTTCAGAATTGTAATCCTCTGAGCTATTGTTTTGTACTCTGGACCACCACACTACATTAATGAATCTCCACTCTATTAAATTGCTGTTCAGTAATGAAGTGGGTCATTTGTAACTCCTCTCCCTTTAGAGCCCAGGGAGACAAAAAGAACAACAGCAACACAAAAACAAGTAAGGGAAGAATGAAACTGTGATGTACTTTCCAGTTATTGATCAACACTTAATTTACTCTTCTTAACTGAACAGCCTTTTAAAAAGCACCAGTCAAACCTTGCTGAAAATTCAAGTTCGTTTACCTGTGAAAGACTTTGGGGACCAGTGGAAACTTCCCATCATGCCTTGTTCTACTTTTAAGGGGGAAGGGAATATCCCTTAGCCAATAATATCTTCAGTCAACCAAACAAAAGCTAGCTAATAAAAATAACTAAAATGTATGAATACTCTGAGACTTGCAATATGATTTACATGTATTTGGTGAATCAAAAATATTTATTAAGCTTCTGAAGCACTATGAGATGGAATAAGGATACAAATGTTGTTGTTCACTTGTGCATGACTCTTCCTGACCCATTTAGGATTTTCTTGGCAAGGATGCTATTTTCTGCTCCAACTCATTTTACAGGTGAGGAACTGAGGTAAACAGGGTTTTCCCAAGTCACAAAACTAATAAGTGTCTGAGGTCTGATTTGAACTCAAGAACATGAGTCTTCCTGCCAGCAGGTCCAGGATTCTATTCACCAGAATGAAAAGAATTAAAGAAATAATTCACTGCATGGGATTTTACATCCTAATAGGACAGACAACAAATATATTAAATGCATAACACAAATATAAAGTTAATAAATATAAAGTAGTTTAGGAGAGAGAACACTGGCAAATGAGAAGATTGGGAAAGGTTTCACACAAAAGTTGGTATCTGATGGAAAAGAGGAATTCTATGAGGTAGATGTAAGGATTGTTTTCCAGGTATAGGGGATAGCTAGTTCAAAGATAATGTCGTATCAGAGTAACTAAAAGAAGCCTAGATTTTATCAAAAGCAATTTTTTTGTCATAATGTGATTAATTCAAATTGTTTTCCCATCTCTTTCCCACTACATGAGGATAGACAAAAAACAGGGGAATCCCTTTGTTCTCTTGGAATACACAAATAGGACAAACATCCTGAGGTCCAAATCCTACAAGAGGAAACCATACAAACACACACCTGAAGGAACAGAAAACTGAAACTACTTTAAATAAATCTGGACCTTGTCCTAGTCTACTACAGATGAAGCCCTGCTTAATGCAAATAACTCTGGTCCTTCCAAAATAATGTGGCTGGTATTAGAAGATCACCAGTGCCAATTTGATGATATTTTTATATGCATGTTTCAATTACCACTCCTACAGTAGTTGGTTTGTCATCATGCTTTGATATTCCCTTTCAATGCTGCTTGATCCCTAGGCTATGCTACTGGCTTCCTCCCTCCATATGTTTCTGTATAGCCTATCTACTATAATAGCCCAAAGCATACAGCATTGAAGTTGTACAAAAGGGGTCTGCCCAAGGTCCCTGGAATTCCTAAGTGGAAACTTTGCTGTTGCCAACTCTTATTACTGAGGGTTCAGAGCTAGAATTTAATTGCCCAAAATAAAACAATCAGGGCAGAAATTTAATGTGGTTTGCTTACATGAGAAATGATATTTCTATTTCTTAAAAAAAAAGATTTTTCTTTCTTCTCTTTTCTCAGGGTATCCTCCCACCAATTTCTAGTATCATGCTACTTGGAGAACAAGTATCCCAAGAGAAAGAGTTCATCTAAAGTTCATTCTTATGAAGTTTATACTTTAATCAAACCATTATTTCATGGATGTATTTGGTTTTCCTTCAAATATAGAATTCCCTTAAGAAGGAAATATTCCTTACAACAATCCTAGTAGGGAGGTAGTAAAACTCCTGTTATCCCCATTTTACAGATACTTTGAGGCTTCTGATACCTTACAATGATCATCCAATTAGCAGGAACCGAAGGCAAGATTCTAACTCAAGATTTCTGATCCAGGTGTCCCGTAGTCCATGTTGTTTTACAATCAGAAGAGGATATAAGAATATCATCTTTCCAAAGTGCTTTAGGGAAGGAAACAAACTTTTTATTAACTATCCAGGTCCTTAGTGCTTTACAAATATTATCTCATTTGGTCCTGGGACTTAATCCTGGAAGGTGGGTACCATTATTGTCCCTATTTTACAGTTGAGGAAATTGAGGCAAGCAAGAGATCAAGTGACTTTCCCATAGTTACTCAACTAGTAAGCATATAAGATCAGATTTGAACTCATGTCTTTCTGACTTCAGACCCAACTTTATTCACTGTGCTATCTAGTTGCTTGGATAGTCATATGGTGTTTTGTATATGATAACTGTTTAATTAGTACTTATTTAAAAAATCAGTTGTAATCTTTGTTTTTAATCTTTTATCAGAAACATCAAGATTTGATCATTGAATATATTTCCAATTAAAAGTAATGAGATAAATCATTCATCTAAAATGAAAGTACTTTCCACAGTTTTTTAGGTTGAGTATTTGAGTATAGGCATCTAAATTGCACAATGGATAGAGCGAAGGGGTTGAAGTCAGCAAGAATCATTTTCCTGAGTTCAAATTTGACCTTATTACTAGCTGTATGACCCTGAACAAGTCACATAAACTGGTTTGCCTCAGTTTCCACATCTGGAAAATGAGCTGGAGAAGGAAATGGAAATCCACTTCACTGTCTTTGCCAAGAAAACCTTAAATGGGATCACAAAGTATAGACAATTAAAACAGTTGTTCAAAGCATCAGCAACAATTTAGGTGCCCCAATTTCAAATCAAAGATTCTGGTCAATATATTGGCAATTAAAAATATTGACATACATCACTAACCTGGCATTGTTATTAGGAGAAATGAGCCAGGAAAAGACAATGTTGCACACGACATCTACTTTGACCCAAAGATGCTTATCAGTGATTCATTTGAAAACAGAGAGACCTTATCAAATATGAAAATGACTCAAAGCTAGAATGGGAAACTAATACTAAAGAACTAAGAAGTCACTTTTCGTGGATATCATAGAGTGGATTCAACCTTCTAGTAAGGAGGGGATAAATTAGATCCCTTCTGCAGTCCCTAGTAACTCCATGATTCTGAAATTTGCAATTACACTAATTGGTTGCCATCTTAAACAGAAACCACTGAGATTAAATGTAATTGGGATAATACAGTCTTGTATTAAATATCATAAAATCAATTATACAAATATAAGATGACAGATTGGGTATAGCAGCAGTTCATATGAAAAAGATTCAGAATGTTTTAGCTGACTACAAACTTATGAGGTAATAAAAAAAATGCACACAATCTTATGCTGAATGAATAAAAACCCAGAGTCTGCATCACAAGTAGTAATTGTTATGACAATCAGGAAGAAAAGAAATTTAAATTATAGGAACAGAAGACATTAGCTATTGCTAGTGGTCCTAACAAAAACTCAACCTCTTTCTCATTCTGAAACTGCATTTAGACATTAATTTTAAAATGTACATTTCAGAATGACCCACCATAATATTATTGTAAACACCTTTTGCTTATGGAGAAAGAGAAAAGAGAACCAGAAAGAATGAATAATAAGCATTTATTAAGGGCTTGATGATGTTTATCCTTCATTCTCAAAGAAGACCATGACATCAGAAAGATGATGCCATGATAGGCACATTAATCGGATTTTGAGTGAGGGGATGCTGTGCTAAGTCACCAGCCTCACTTTCTCCTTGAGAGCTATCAGGATGACAGGAGATGGCCCTGGATGCAAGGCAGCCATGATTAAGATTTGCTTAAGGTCACACAGCTAGTAAGTGGTAAGTGCCTGTGGCTGAATTCAAACTCCCATCCTCTGACTCCAAGGTCCACTGCTCCACCCAACTGTTCTTATTAAAGTGCTTACTATTTTCCAGAAGATGCAGCTAGTTGGCTCAGAATATTGAGTACCCAGACTGGGGTTAGGAAGATTCATCTTCCTGATTTCCAATCTGGCCTCAGACACTTAATATTTGTGTGATTATGTACAAATCACTTAATACTTTTTGGCTCAGTTTTCTCATCTGTAAAATGAGCTGGAGAAGGAAATGACAAGTCACTCCAATATCTTTACCAAAACAAACTCACAAAGAGTTAGATGTGACTGAAAGAAACTGAACAACAATTTGCCAGATATTATGGGAAGTGCTGGAAATAGAAATATAATCAAGAAAGTTTGCTGCCCTTTAGGAGCTTACATTCTAATGGTAAAAGACAATCTATAAAGGGAAGTCATTGAGTGGGAGAGCAGGGGAAAATGGTAAGCATGGTTTGGAAATGGTACTGACCTATCAGAATTCAACTTCCAAGGGACAGAATCTAAAGTTAGAGAAGGAAGGGGGAAAGGGAAAATGAGGTGGGCCAGAAGAGTAAATGATTCAGACAAGGACGTATGATGAGTCAGTGTTGGAGAAAGAATTAAAATCCCAAATGGTGCCTTGTCTCATAGTCTAAAGCTCTTTCCACTCTGCCTGGGTATCACCACCACTACAATTCCAAGTATAGATATGAGAAACTGAGGATAACCTGAAAGTATTTCCTCCAAGATCAAATATAAAATATTCTGCTTGACATTTATAACCCTTCTCAACTAACCCTCCCTAACTTTATTGTCTTCTTATATTTTATTCCCCCTCAATTTAATCTACAATTCAACAATACTTACACACTGACTGTTTAATCAAACATTTCATCTCTGGACTCCAGACCTTTTTTGTTGGCTGTCCCCCAGGCCTGGAACACCCTCCCTCCCTATACCAAATCCGAGCTTCCCTCAAGACTCAGCTCAAATGGGTCATCTGCATCTCCCTTGTCCCCCCTTCCCTCAATGTTAATGTTTCTTCCTTGAGATTGTCTTTTATCTACCTTGGCTTTTTTTCCCTTTTTTTTAAACTTATTTATTTATTTTCATCCATTTGCACATGTATATTTTTAAGTTACAAAATTTCCTTCTACCCCCCCCTCCCCTCAGTGGTGAACAATCAGGTTAGCATTGTTCATACGTATTTTGATAAACATGCCTACAGACTATTAATTTTTGGTTATGAGGAGTTAGGATTAAGGGAAAGAGATACTTTTTATAAAGTGTTCATCAGATTTTGAAGGGTTGTTTTGTGTGTGTGTGTGTGTGTGTGTGTGTGTGTGTGTGTGTGTGTGTGTGTGTTTTGTTTTGTTTTGCTTTTCTTCCTCTGGTTGAGAATAACCATAACCAGACAAATGCAGTTGTCCTAGCTCTCTGGACTGCTGAGAGGAGCTACTTCCAACAAAGCTGTACATCTCTCAATGTTGTGTTAGTGTATACATTGTTCTCTTGGTTCTACTCCCTTAGCTCAGCATCAGATCTCCTATGTCATTTCATGCTTCTCTAGAGTCTGACCATTTATGGTTTCTTATAGAACAAGAGGATTCCATAGTATTCATGTACCATAACTTGTTTAGCTATTCCCCAATTGATGGGCATCCCCTCAATTTCCAATTCTTTGTCACTACAAAAAGAGCTGTTATGAATATTTTGGAACATGTAGGACTTTTCCCTTTTTTTCTGTAATTTCTTCTGGATATAGACCTAGAATTGAAATTGCTTGGTCAAAGGGTAGGAACAGTTTTATGGCTCTTTGGGCATAGTTCCATATTCCTCTCCAGAAAGCACTCCTTTTTGTTTGTTGGTTTGTTTTAATGCAAACCTATTTTCACTCTTCTCCACAGCTCCATATGAGAAAGAAAGAAAAAAACAAAATACCTGTTACAAACATTTATAGTTTTCTTCCTCATTTTCTTCAATCCCTGCCTCTCTAACCCCACACCTCCCAACCCTACCTCCCCCACCCAGACCCGAAGAATCTTCTTCCTGTAGGAAATTGAACTCTGATAGTTGAGTTTTCTTCTTATCTTGCCTTGAACCTGTTACAAATTCTTTCAATGATCATCTCCCTCCTCCCTCTCCCAATTCTTCCATCTATTCCATATATCTTATGTGTATACTGTTGTTTGCATATGATTTATTCCATTAGAATGTAAGCTCCTTGAGTGCATGGACAATTTTTTTTTCCTTTTTGTAATGCCTTTGCTACAGCAGCCCCTTAATGAATGTCTGTTAACTGAATGACTGAAGAATCACCCACATATCTTTCTGCTTCATTTTCAGTTTGAACCAGCAAACCTATAAAGCTGAATAAAGGTTAAACTTAACAATCATAAAAAAGATAAAGTTTGAAAGTCAAGCTCATCAAAGAAAACAAAAATAAAGAAAAGAAAAAAGAAAAAAAGCAGTCTGACCACATAGATCCAAAGTGATGAAAATCATAATTGTGAATCTTCTTAGAGGGCCTGATGATGCCTATAACTAGAAAAAATAAAATTATTTCTTTCTCTGACCTGCCAAATTTCTCTAACTTGATTCAAAGGCTTTGGGGACCCTGTAGTTGAGCAAAGCCTTTCCTATCCCAAAGTCTGAGGTCCATAATGTCAGAATGAAAAGCCTCCTCCATCTACTACATTTAGGAATCTTGTTTTCTGTTGAGTGGGATAATATCCTGGCAACCACAAGTTCCCCCCTTCTTTTTTTCCTCCTCTTTCTAAAATTTACACCCGAATGAAAGGTTTTCTCTCATTATCTAAACTCCCTCATTTGCATACCACTGACAAAGATCAGAGCAAGCCCACATTGAAATCGCTCACTGTCATCATGAAGAAGGCAGTGATTTAATTTAGAATTCTGCCTAACACTTTACATGTCCTGTGGGTTCTGAAAAGAACTGTCTTTTTGTCCTCACACAGAAAAAAAATTCCATCTTATCCTATAGTAAGTCATAACGGGGACACAAAAGAGTTTTGCTATTAGAAACTGCCTTTTCAAGCAACTGAGTTGAAGCTGATGTATCACAAGGGCCATAAAAAGGGTATCTTTCCCATACTATTGCATTTTTATGGATCTTGTAACTCTGAATCCATTGAGGCAATCAATCTATAAGTATTTATCACTGCCAAATATATGCCAGACATTGCCTAGAAAAGTTCCAGGGATTCAAATACAAAAATGAGACATTCCTTACCCTCTAGGAGTTTAAAATAGTCCATGAAACCACAGAAACATTGATTTAGTTAGCTGTGTAATAGGACATGAACTCAGAAGAACTTTCTTACAAATTTGAGTCTATTCAGGAAAAGTACCCATCAAAAGTACTAGAATTCCCAAAATATTTAGCTAAAGAAGTCCTTGGTTTTAAAGTACTGTTCTGACCTTGAATCCTTCTAAGTTGAAACTGTTCTTAGAGAAGATGGACCCAATACTGTCTAAGGAATGGGCAGACACTAAAGAAGGAGAAACATTCCAGAGGCAGAACTGATATACTGAAAAGAGTTTGAGACTCTGTAGATCTGTATTTCAGGTCCACCTCTACTACTAACTAGCCAGTCTTAATCACTTAACTGCTACCTCAGTTTCCTCAATGATTAAAAGGTAGAGTCAAATGAATACTGAATCTGGACTTAGAGAATATATGTTTAAATTCTGACTGTTACTTAATACCTCTGACCTTGGGCAGTTAACTTACAATAGACTCCAATTTCCTCATTTGAGGTTGAATTAAATGAACTTTGTGATCACTTCCAATTCTGAATCTGTGATTTTATGACAAGGTAAGAGAATATTTTAATACAGCAACAAGAAGAAAAGATCACAGGATCACAGAACTAGAGCAAGATGGAACTTTTGAGGTAATCTTCTCCAACCTCCTCTTCTTACCCATTTTATAGATTAGGAAACAGACTCAGAGGTGAATTAACTTGCCCAAATTTACATAGGTAATAACAATGCTAAGATTTGAACCAGGGGTCTTTTAATTACATTTATTACTTTTGGAGCATTCCAAGAAAACATGGAAATTTCCTGAGGTGTGAAAGAGGAGCCCTTTGTCTTACTTGATTCCACTTCAGAGGATTTGGAAATATGCTCTCTCAGCTTCCTGTAAGTCATGATGATGCAAGTGATCACCATTTTAGCATATCCACCAGTTTTTACTCAACACCAATTTAAACACAGCTAAGGGGGACAGGTTTGTCCATCTTACATACTGGAGAAGTAGGCCCACCCTTAGCTTCATGTACTTGCTTTGAATGCCCTAAGGCAAGCCTTAAGGGGAGTGCTACACAGATACTGTCTTTTTCCATTATAGCACATGCTGTTAGTTTTCTAAAGAACTTTGATTTCTTGTCATTCCTAAATGTAGCTAAACTCTCCTTTATTTCTTCCTCCAGTTTACTTCTATGGGAATGATGATTCAATGGGAAGATAAGGAAGAACCATAACTGTTCTCTTATTTTACTGATTTTAGTACCTATTCCAGATGTAAAAAAAAAGAAACAAAAGGTCTAGAGTGGAAAAGAGGCCAAGAGAATAGGTCAATTCAATGAAGGAAAAGGAATAAAGGTTAGAGGGAATAATCTAAAAAGAATCTAAAAGTATGAGAGTCTTTTTTAAGTTATGTGATTTCTACCTAACTACCAAACCAAAATTTGAAAAATAAAATCAATTTCCAAAAATGGAAAATTAGCAATGCTTTTAATCAAATTAAACAAGTTAAGCTATTTCTTCATATATAAAAAGAATAAAAAGAAAAAGTATAAGATTTGTGAAATTATCATCTCACATGATAAGGTAGGAACCTCAGAAAGAATGTTTATCTCCTTATATCCTCCAATGATTCAGATTGACTCCTTTAGAGTTGCTGACAGCAAAGATAAATGCATTATTAAGATATTTCCACTCTCCCCAGGACTTGTCTTCAGCACAAGCTTTTGGCAAAAGAAAGCCCGGCCTGTGGAGCTTTTATCCTTGCATTTGAAAGACTGCATAAAGCCCCCCTTTTACAGTGCAGAAAAAGAAGGAAATGGCAGACATTCTAAACTATAGCTTTGAAGCAAGGATCAAGTCAGCTCTACCCTTTAGAACTTTAGATAATGTTGTTTTGCATAACAATGGCCTTCTCAAAATGGTAACTGAGAGTTGATTTCATGAATGGGGTGAAGCCTCAGCAAAGCCCCTTATTATCTACTCTTTGGATTTTTAGTCTTAAAAAAACTGATAAATTTGGAGCTGTTTGCTTCAGATTTCAATTTCTTGTCAATGTAAAACAATGTATGGGAGATCTTCTATAACATGGTATAGTAAAAAGAGAACTGGATCAAAAGACCTGGATTCAAGATTTTTTTAGGGGGGGGAGGAGGGAACATATTACTTAACATCTCAGGATCTCAATTTCCTTACATACAAAATAAGAGCATTGGGTTAAGTTATCTCTAAGGTCCTTTTGAATTCTAAATCTATGGTCCATTATTGCTCATTTTATCATCTAGCTTCTCAAACCCAAAGACAGTTGATTATTCAAAGCTAGTGACAAGCTTTATTAAATATCAGTAATTATAACATGGTAACATCATCAGTAAGAATTTTGTAAAAATAAACAATGAGATTAAGCTTTATTGACCAACTAAACTACATGAGGCATTCAACTCATCTTCTTCATCATCAATGTTAAAAAAGCCTATTAAATGCTCATCTATACATACCCTATGTGGTTTGTCATGTGTAGGCTCTAATAATAATAATAATAATAATAATAACAATAATAACTCTCATTTATATTATGTTCTACAATTTGCAATGGTTTTTTTTTCCCCTCAACAATCCATGTAGATAGTGTAACTATTGTTCTCATGTTATGGATGAAGAAACTGAGATTCAGAGAGGTTATTATTTGTCCAGAAAACAGAATTAGTCCATGGTAGAGTAGAAACTTGAAAATCACATCTTCAGACAATGTTCAATCTACTTTATCACACAAAGTTCCATAAGTCAACCCTTCACCCTTCAGTAAAACATAAAATAAAATAAAATAATCTGTCTCCCTTATCTGATCTCATAACCCTTTGCGTTTTTCTTCTATATGTATTCCTGAGTTTAGCATAGTGTTCCAGCACATAGTTTACACTTAATCTCTGCTTTCTCTGGATATATTATTCTAGTTTATATCATGGGGGGATTTTTGTGCATATGTGTCTTACCACCCCAACTACAATGTGAAGCTCATGTCCAGCATCATGACTTTCTAACAGCACAATGCTGCTGGTTGCAGTACAGTCACCTGCAAGTTGAAGACAAGTTAAAGGAAAATGGAAAGTCTTCATACATCTGGAATAAAAAATCTTGGACTACAAAGAAACTGGGAGTTGAAAATTTGTGTGAACTACCAAGGAACTCAAACTCCCTTTGTTATCCCAGGTACAAACTTCAACCTGTCCCCAAACCCTCTCTCTTAAATCACTTGTCAGGTTTTGTTTATCCCTTGTTCCAGACGTCTGATCCAGATACTGCTTTCTGACTGTGGGCTCTCTGCTCATCATTTAGTATATTTCCCATTGCAACTCTATAAGATTCATCTGAGGCTTCTAAACCCTACCTGAGAAGAAATATTCTAGCTACTATCCTTCTTCAATCCTCCCACCAGGAAGTTTTCAGTTATAGGAATCTCATTCCTAACCCATTCCTTATCCAATTCTACCACCAAAAAAAAAAATAAATCTTCTTTCTTTGTTAAAAAATGTGTTTATTTTTATTTATTTATTTACACATAACTAAAATTGTCTTGTTGAAACAGTAAACAAAATATGCCCTCCCCGCAAAAAACAAAAACTTCATGAAAAAAAGTGAGAGGAAAAAGAAAAAATGATTTTCAGTCTGTGTTCAGATTCCATCAGCTCTGTCTCTAGGGTGGATTGCATTCTTTATCATAAGTCCATCAAAGAAGTTGTTTCCATATTTTTTTCCCCACAGTTGCTATTACTAATTGTACTTTCCTCCATCCATTCCTCCCCACTACCATTTATTCTATTCTGTATCTCTCCTTTCACTTTTTTCCTCCTCAAAAGTATGCTATGGGGTAGCCAAGTGGCTCAGAGGACAGAACACCAGCCCTGAGGCCAGGATAACCCAAGGCCAAGTCCAACCCCAGGCAACACCCACCCAGCCACCCAAGCCCTCCACCTTGACAAAAAACAAAAAAAGTGCATTGTATCTGATTATCCTCTACTGTGATCTTTCCTCTTCCCTCCCCTCTATCATTTATACCCCACCCCCTTTCTCCCATCCCCTTCCTCTCTTTTTTCCTCTAAGGTAAGGTAGATTTCTATACCCTATTAAGTGTATGTGTAGTTTCTTCTCTGAGTCATTTTCAATGACAATGAAGGCTCATTCATTTCCCCTCACCTCCCCCCCTCCACTTCCTTGCAAAAGCTTTTTCTTGAATATATTGCATGAAATATATTAGCCCATTCTACCTCTCCTTTCCCTTTCTTCCAGTACATTCTTCTTTTTTTACCTATTGACTCCATCCTTATATTATATCTTCATATTCAGCTCCCTCCTGTGCCTTGGCTATATATGCACCTTCTAACTGCTCTATTAAGTGAGATAGTTCATCTGAGTTTTCAGTATCATCTTCCCATGTAGGAATACAAGCAATGCAACATAATTAAATCCCTCATAATTGGCCCTTTCTGTTCATCTTTTCTATGCTTCACTTGACTCCTGTATTTGGAGATCAAACTTTCTATTCAGTTCTAGTCATTTCAACAGGAAAGTTTTAAAGTCCTCTGTTTCACTGAATATCCATCTTTTCCCCTGGAAGAGAATGTTCATATGGGTAGTTGATTCTCAGATGTAATCCAATCTTCTACCTTCCAGAATCTCATATTCTAAGCCCTATGAGCCCCTAATATGGATACTGTTAAGTCAAGTGTTATCCTGACTGTAGTTCCACAATATTTGAATTGTTTCATTCTGGCTGCTTGTAGTATTTTCTCTTTGACTTGGGAGTTCTGGAATTTGGCTATAATATTCCCGGGGGTTATTTTTGGGGATCTCTTTCAGGAGGAGATAGATAGATTCCCTCATCTCTTTTACCCTCTAGGATATCATGACAATTTTCCTGTAGAAATACTTTATAAATGAAATCAAGGCTCTTTTCGTGGTCATGACTTTCAGGTAGCCCAATAATTTTTAAATTGTTTTTTCCTGGATCAATTTCCAGGTCAGTTGTTTTTCCAATGAGATATTTCACATTTTCTTCAAGTTTTTCATTCTTTTGGTTTTGTATTGTTTCTTGATTCCTCACAAAGTCTTTAGAGAACTTTCTTATCTCCTTTTCTATCTGGACAATTCTGCCTTTTAAGGCATTTTCCTCATTAACTTTTTGGACTTTTTTTTTTCCATTTGACCTAAACTGGTTTTTAACATGCTACTTTCTTTGATTTTTTTTGGATCTTCTTGAACAAATTACTGACTTGTTTATCATGATTTTCCTATATTGCTCTCATTTTCTTTCCCAATTTTTCCTCTACCTCCCTTATTTAATTTCCAAAATCTTTTTTTGGGCTTTTCCATAGCCTGAGCCCCATTCCTATATTTCATGGAGGTTTTGGATACAGAAGCTTGAATTTTGTCATCTTCTAAATGTGTGTTTTGCTTTTCCAAGTGACCAAAGTGGTCTGTAGTTAGGTTCTCTTTTTAATGTTTACTCATTTCCTCAGTCTGTGCCTTAGTTTCAAGGTGCTTCCCATGCTTTTGAGTGTTGTTGGGACAACCCCCCCCCCCCCCAAAGACCTCAGTTCCTTCAATGTCTTATGAGAGGCTTGAACTGCTTTCCTGGCCTGTGCTCTGATCTGTGGATGACTGCAAGCATATCCTCTACCCTGGAGCTGTGAGGAGGGTCCCTTCTCTATGGCAATAGGGGGCCCCTAGACTGAGATCAGGGTTTGAATATGGATAAAGCACCAGAGTCCTGTCCCAGGGATAGAGGAGAAGCCTAGAGAGTCTCCCCCACCCCCTTACCTTCCATGGGTTGAGTGCACTGGGAGCAGCTGCCAGGCGGCTCACTGCTGGGTGGCTCTTCAGTCTCATTTCATTTCAGGGTCAAGGTTGCCCTGAGGGCAGTGGTTACACTGAGAACTATGCTGGCCTGGGCTCTGGGATCCCTCTGGTAGAAGTTCCCCATTGATCTATCAAGTTGTGCTTGGTGAGCCCTGGGTTGGGCGGTCTGGATACTGCTTTAGCTGCCATGAGCCCAAATGCCCCCAGGGGCCCAAGCATCCTGCAGCCTGTTATTGGAAGGTTGGAACTCATTTGCTCTGGCACAGTGTGAACCTGACTGCCCTGCTGCTGCCTCCAATCCCATGTAACAGAGCCCTTCCACAAATCTTCCAAGTTACCTTGGACTGGAGAATTGCCTCAATGGGTCTTTCTGTGGGTTCTGTCTCTCCAAAATTTACTTAGAGTCATAATTTTAAGGCCTCCTTTGGAGTTTCTTAGAAGCAAACATCTGGGGAATCCTGCCTTCATGCCACAATCTTGGCTCTGCCCACTGATTATATATATTTATAACTTCCCCAGAACCTAGGAAAGTATCTTGCATTTAATAGGTGCTTATTAAATATTTGTTGACTCCCAAATATTGATTTCTTTGTATTGTTAGAGTTCGTTATCAAAGTCTAGACATCTCATTTATTAGCAATCCTAAAAAAACACCAGCAATCTTAAATTAACCTTCATAACTTTTCTGTATTCTGTTTGCAGACTTGTATAACCCTTATGTAAGAGACTCCTTCCTTAAATGAAATACATGAGACCTTTCATCTCCCTGGTTCCTATTCAGATGGAATCTGGAAATTACAGTAAATCGTTCTCCTCTAAGGGTAAAACATTAATTCCCCTCAAAAAGCACTAAATTCACAAAGTTTCAAAAAAAATTTATTTAGAAAATAAAAAGCATATTAAAAGCTCACATTTAATTCCATAAAAATGGATGGCCTCTCTCCAGGGAGCTGCCCTACCTATTTATAAAATTTCAGTAATTTAGAGCTTTTCTTTCTGTAATACCTTTGTAAGGGGATTGATCCACCCAAGATCCCCTACTCTGTTATTCTTTTGCCAAAAATTCTCAGGGTCACAGCTGCCAGATACTTTAATTTTCCATTGTTGTTGTTTTCTGCCCTCTCACCACCAATATTACTCAGTTAGCTGATCTGTAGAATGAAATTACATTGGGACTTCAGCTAAGAGCATTTTAAAATTTTTCTTTTCCTTTTTTTTTTAATTAACAAGCATTTATTTTCTCTCCCTACTAACCCCCTTCCCCAACTTATCAAAAATATAAAAATAAAACCTTGAAATTATGTAAATACAAAAATATGCCTAGTAAAACAAAGCAATGCAAATTCTCACAATGGCTTCATTAAAAAATCTATGGCTCATTCTATGTATTGGATCTGTTCCTTTCAGGGGATGGGTAACATGCTTCCATACTTTGGTCACTGTATTGCTCAGTTTTTAAGTATTTTGATGCTATTTAATTTTTTATAATGCCATTATATAAATTATTCTCCAAACTCTATTTACTTCACTCTGTATTTATTCAAATAGGTCTTCTCAGCTTTCTCTAAGATTGACCTTTGGGTCATTTTGCATGATGTGATAATACTCCTTAATTTGTATAGCCATTCCACAGTAAATGAATACCCACCTAAGATTTCAATTTTCTCCTACTACCAATAACTCAACAGATATTGCTGATTTTTACATATCTGGACAGTAGAGTGACTCTAAGGGTATATTCACATGTCTGTGGGAATACTTTTCTTGAACCATTCAAACTAGTTACCTTTTTTCAATTTCAGATAGTCCCATGTTGAGTTAAAAAGCTACTTCTTCCGTCTCTTATGTCAGAACCTAAGTGACATGCCTATCATTTACATCAGCACCTGCACTTCATTCTTTTGGGGTTCAGAGAAGAACTCTTTCTCATTATTTCTTCTTATCTTTCTTTAAGACATCTGAGAAAAGGGATATAAATTAATCTAGGCTACTTCTCAGAGAGATAGCTCTGGGTAACTGCTACAGCTCAGACATCTTTGACATTAGTGAGAACACCAAACATCCTTTCTCTTGATGGGAATATAGAGGAATAATTTTCATTGCAAACTAAAACATGTCTACAACAGCATTTTTAGTCTATGGGAACAAGATCTTTTCTTATCAGCCGTTCCTCCAGCACATCTCTGCTTCTTTTTTCCCCAAATTGCCACATTTACTGTAGCTTTTGAAAAGGAAATCTATTTCCTCTTTTGATGCTAGCTCCATTGTATTTTCTGCCACACCAGGGTCTCTTTCAATGTCAAATTGCAGGTGTTGATCTTCAAAAGCTGGCATCTGTAAAGAAAGGGGGAATAATGTTTTCTGATCTACATTGCTACGAATAGCCTTTGGCACTGATGATCCCAGGGTCCCTCTCACTTTTCCAATAGGGTTATAAAAGTGAAGATTAGACCCTCTGAGTCACTTTTTTCCCTTTTTTTTTTTAATTGTTACTGTTGGCTACCATTATCCTACAGAGGATACTATAGAAAACTATAGATTTGTATCCTTTTGTAAGGTGCTGGGTCAGCAGTGGACAAATTTATGAAATAACATGAGATTTGTTTCTGATTATCTCTCTATTCCCCATTTAATTTGGCTTCCTAGTCATATATCTATGTTCTAATATGTGCTTCTAATGCCTTTACCCAAAAACTATGACTCCAATAGGAAATTTCAGATCTTATTTCAAGTGGGAAAGATGTGTTGTATTTTTATTTGGGGAAAGAGAGCCTTTTATTAATTTCTCACTATTTTATAGAGTTGATCCTAATATTCCTTGCTCATTGAGCTGGGCATAGTACAGATAATCTTAACTTAGGACTTTAAAGTCAAAGAACTCTTTGGAGGTTCACCTATTCTTTTTAAGTTAACAAATAACTCATTAGAAGTTATAGTATATTATAGTATGGAACTCTTCAAACTATTTCTTAGAATCATGTAATTCTGCATTAATTATTGCCTTTTATGTTTGATGCCACTTAATTTAGTGAACATTTGTATAACGGGGGAAAATGGATGTTCTTAGATTCAAGGAAACTGAATCTAAGATTCAAGGAAACTGGGTCTAAGTCTGAACAATAATCATCACTAGCTATGTCACCCTAAATGAGTTATTTATCTTTCTTTAAGCCTCAATTCCTTCATCTATAAAATAATAAGAAGAATACCTCTCTTGCAGCATTGCTTTGATAAAAAAAACATGCTATATAAATGAGTATGTCATTTTAATGATAATTATTAATAACAATAATATTTTAAAATCAAGAGTTGACAAATAAGCCATGGATTCCAAACAGCTAGTGACACTGACAGCAAAGTACCAAAGGGCGTAACTAAGCCTCATGCCAAGATTTACGCCTTGCCTATGGGACAGTACTAGACTTGACTAATGGTAGTGTGCTTTGATAGTGTCCTCTATGCACTGCCTGAGACTAAAAGGCAAGGCTTCATTTTATTATTAAGCTAATGGATTTCCTGTAACCAAGGGAGAAGTTTTGAGGAGCAATTTTTTTAAAGCAATAAATACATGGACATGCTCAAATGTTACATATACCACTCTAGGAAATGTGACTATCAAGTGAATATAAACCAATATGTAACAATTTTTTGAAAATAATAAAATATAAGATGAGGGATTTTCATAATAAAGATGAAATTTCACTTCGGATAGCAAAATTTTGCTAAGCTAGCTCAAATCAGAGTCTATTGTTAAATCATCAGTATGAGCACTTTTATCTCCAAATTAGCTACAACTCAGGGCTTAATTTTTTTTTTATTATCTAGACTTAAGAAAGTGATAGGGGTGGGAGGTACAGAACCAAGATGGCAGCATGAAAACAGGCTTTCCCAGGAGCTCTCTTCCAAAATATTTCAAAAACTTTAAAATTATGACCAACTAAATTTTCGACAGACAGAATCCACAGAAATAACCAGCAATGAAATTCTCCAGTCCAAGATAACCTGGAAGATTGTGGGAAGACTGGGTTGGAAGGGGCAGCAGTGCAGCCAGGATCACCAGGGGGGAGTAAAGGAGCTCCAGCCATCCAGATATAGCCCATTGGGAGCTTGGGTCCCAGGCAGCATTGGCTCCTAGCTGCAGAAGCAGTTTCCTGACCTGCCAACCCAGGGAACACCAAGCACAATTTGAAAGATCAGTGGGGAAACCTCTGCCAGACTGAGTGGGGAGCCAGCTTGACTCTCAGTGCAGCAAGTATCCCTCTGCACAGCCCAGATCTCAGGAAATGGAAGCAGACTCACAGAGCCACCCAGCAGGGAGCTGCCCAGCAGCTGCTCCCAGAGCACTCAGCCCACAGAAAGTAAAGGAGTGGCAGGAGACTGTCAAGGTCTCTCCTCTGGGACAGGACTCTGGTGCTTTGTTCATACCTAGACCCTGGTTGCAGTCTGAGGCCCCCCATTGCTATAGAGCAGGTACTTTCTTCACAGCTCCAGGGCAGAGGGTATGCTTGCTGTCATCCACAGACCAGAGTACAGGCCAGGAAAGCAGTCAGAGCCTCTCATAAGACCTTGAAGGAACTGAAGTCCTTCAAAAACACAGGAAGCACCCCAAAATCAAGGCACAGACTGGGGAAATGAGTAAACAGAAAAAAAGAAACCTGATCATAGGCAATTACTTTGGTCCTATGGAGGACCAAAACACTCACTCATAAAATGACAAAGTCCAAGTTTCTGTATCCAAAGTCTCCAAGAAAAAGGAATTGAGCTCAGGTTACGACAGAGCTCAAAAAACATTTTGAAAATCAAACAAGGAAGGTAGAGGAAAAATTAGGAAGAGAAATGAGACAGACACAGGAAAAACATGAAAATCAAGTCAGCAGCTTAGTCAATGAGAACCAAAAAAAAGCTGAAGAAAACATGTTAAAAACCATTTTAGGTCAAATGGAAAAATCAGTTCAAAAAAAAGTTAAAGAGGAGAAGAATACCATCAAAAGCAGAATTGGTCAGATGGAAAAGGAGATAAGAAAGGTCTCTGAAGTAAACATATCCTTCAAATGTAGAATGGAGCTAAAGGAAGCTGATGACTTTGTAAGGAATCAAGAAATAATAAAACAATACTAAAAGAATGAAAAACTAAAAGAAAATGTGAAATATGTCTTTGAAAAAACAACTAACCTGGAAAACAGATCAAAAACAGAAAAGTTAAAAATTATTGGGCTACCTGAAAGTCATGATCAGGATAAAAGCCTTGATTTAATTTATAAAGTATTTCTACAGGAAAATTGCCCTGCTATCCTAGAAGCAGAAGGTAAAAAATAGAAATTGAGGGAATCCACTGATCTCCTCCTGAAAGAGATCTGAAAAAAATAACCCCCAGGAATATTATAGCCAAATTCCAAAACTCCTAAGTCAAAGAGAAAATATTACAAGCAGCCAGAATGAAACAATTCAAATATTGTGGAACTACAGTCAGAATAACACCTGACTTAACAGTATCCATATTAAGGGCTCATAGGGCTTAGAATATGATATTCTAGAAGGCAGAAGATTGGATTACAACTGAGAATCAACTACCCAGCAAAACTTTTCCAGGGGGAAAAGATGAACTTTCAATGAAACAGGGGAATTTCAGCTGTTGCTATTGAAACAGCCAGAATTGAACCAACTCAGGTGAAGCATAGAGAAGGTAGACAAGAAGGGTAGATTATGAAGGATTTAATGGTGATGAACTACATGTATTCTTGCAAGGGAAGATGATACTGATAATTCTCCTATGAACCTTCTCATTTATTAGAGCAGTTAGAAGGAGCATATATAATAGAAAAGGCACAGGAGAAAGCTGAATTTGAAGTTATAAAATATTGTAGAAATGGAGTCAATGGATGAAATGGGAAGTACTGGGAGAAAGGGAAAGGAGAGTTAGAATGGGATAAGATATTTCATGTAAAAGAGTCAAGAAAAAGCTTTTGCAATGGAGTGGAAGGGCAGAAGGTGAGGGGTATGAGGGATCCTTCACTCTCATGGGAAATGGCTCAGAGAAGAAACAACACACACATACTTAATAGGGTATAGAAATCTAGAGGAAAAAGGAGAGAAAAGGGATGGGAGAAAAGGGACAGAGGGAGGGAGGGGAGTGGGATGTAAGTGATAGAGGAGAGGGAAGGTCATGGAAGAAGGTAGTCAGACACAATACTTTTTTTTTTGTTTTTACTTTTTTGCAGAGTGGTTGGGATTGGGGGGCCTGTCTGGGACCAAAGGGCTGGGTGGTTGTTGGGTCTCTGTGGTGGTATGTAGACTTAGGGCCTCCTGGCCCCAGGACTGGTGCTCTGTCCACTGAGCCAATCAGCTGCCCCACAGCACACTTTTGAAGAGGGACAGAGTGAAAAAAAGGGAAAATATAATAAATGGGAATGGGGAGGAATGGATAGAGGGAATTATAATCAGCAACAGCAATTATGGAAAAATATAGAAGTCACTTCTCTGATGGACTTACAATAAAGAATTCAACCCCATAAACAGAGCTGATGGTATCTGAACACAGACTGAATCACATTTTTTTCTTTTTTTTTCATTTTATTTTTCATTTTCTATTTTTGTGGGGGCGGACTAGGTTTACTCTTTTTTTTACTTTTTTTTTTTTAGGTTTTTGCAAGGCAATGGGGTTAAGTGGCTTGTCCAAGGCCACACAGCTAGGTAATTAGAAAGTGTTTGAGGCCAGATTTGAACTCAGGTCCTCCTGATTCTAAGGCCGGTGCTCTATACATTGCACCACCTAGCCTCCCCTAGGTGTACCCTTACAGCAATATTATTTTAGTAATATGTAAATAAATAAAAATCCAAATTTAAATTTAAAAAAGTTAATGGACTAAGAGTTATGTGGCTGATTAATGTAGGAAGTGTAATGAAAATGCAGGTCATTCCCATTATTTTCGTATAGAGTTTGTATTTACTTATCCCTGTATAAGTAATCTCCTCCTAGTAGAATCTATGAAAGCAGGGACATTTGGATCATTGGGGTGTACCATATAGACAACATTTAATAAATGTTTATTGAAATGTATCCAATTAAATTGCTCTTTGGAGATCAAGGACAAAAAAAAAGAAAGTGATGGAAAAAATGTTAGTAATACATATTAAACTTAAATGTATTTTGTGAGTACTGAAGAGTTAGCTATTAAATATTTAAGCAATACTAGCATTTCCTTGGATAGCTGAAGTCATCTTTCCAAAACAAATTTTTTTTTAAGTTTTTGCAAGGCAAACAGGGTTAAGGGGCTTGTCCAAGGCTACACAGCTAGGTAATTATTAAGTGTCTGAGACTGGATTTGAACTCAGATACTCCTGACTCCAGGGCCGGTGCTTTATTCACTATGCCCCTCAAAACAAAATTCTTACCATACTCCCTTGCTCAATAAGTTTCAGTAGGTCCCTATTTCCTCTAAATATTATAATAGATTTTTAAAACTATACAAAAGAATTACTGATCAGTCTATAGTATATCTCATTTTTTTCTTTTTGTTGTTGATTTCACCTTTGTTTTTATGACCAATAATAGGTTAAAACATTTCACAGTATGCTTTTCTTTCATGCTTTGAGTGCCTATTTTATGAATCAAATGCCAAGAAGATAATATTGGCCTCACCCATCCCTTCATATTCAGAACTAACTAGTGGGATCTAACTCCTGAAAGAAATGTTTAAAAACATTTTGCAAGTGATAGCATGGTTCATTTCATCATTGCAGAGGTTTATTCCCCTTGGGTGGTTTTGGTATGATCACACAGTAACTCTTGAAATGTAACCTTGGAGTGGCCATGGGTCCCCTAAGGCTTGCTTTTACCATCAGTGCAATTGTCCTCTCCACTGATCTGAATCTTTAGAAATTTAGTCAGGGAGTGTTTAGAGTGAATTAGGGGATGGGATGAGATAGCTTCTGCTGCATAAACCTCTGTGTGTCCTCATCAATTGAAAGATGTTTCTTCATCTGTGAAATGAGAGGATTGGATTCACTAGATGATCTTCCAAGGTCCTCTCAAGCCCTAGCATTCCACAATTCCATGAAATTGGTAGTCAATAAGTGAGGAGTGATAAATGGTTCCTTATGAAATAGCATGCTTTAATTTTAATTATTTGACCCAATCAAGTGAAGTGATTTGACTGACTTGAGTTCAGGATCTTTCTCCTTGGCAAAAACATAATTAAAACAAATTAACTGTTATGCATATACAAGGGAACTACTAAAAATGTCTCTCATCCAATTATCTATACAGCACTTTTGTAGATTCTAAAGGAACTTTTTTTTTAACTACATGGGGACCAGGAGAGGGAGACATTTACTAAAAAAGGGAAGAATAGATAAATTACCAAGATTAAACCTTGAATTTTTAATCATACATTTATTGAATTTAACAAATATTTTTCAATGGCCATCTTTAAGGCAAAAATTAATGCAATTTCCTTAAGGATAGGATCTGTTTTGTTTTTTTTAAAATAGAGTTCTGTTTCCTAGCATAGTAATTAATAGTGTAACCTCTTAATAAATGTCTTTGAGGCTAGACTGATAGTACCTGTCCAATGGAACTTATATTCAATTTTGTTACTGTAATCTGAGTTCCCATTTTTATGGGAGTCTCTCCTCATTAATGAAGATCAATGCCCTGGGCCTGTTTGAGGGACAGGATGGAGTTATGAAGAGCAGGAGAAAGAAGCATTCCAACTCTTCAGTATTTTGGTTCTTCAGATCTCTTCAACCTCTTCACATCTCTTCAGTCTCTTCAATTCTCTTCAATTCTTCAGGTGCTACTGGCTTCAGATTTGAGAAAGAAGCTAGGATGATGCCAATTGCACTTCAAGATGCTGAAGGAAGAATAAGATTCTGGGAAGCAGTCAATGTAAGAGGAGTTAGCAATCTCCATCATGTGCCTATCACCAGCTGTCTATATTAGAAGCTTTAGGGAACTTCCCCTGGGGTAAGATCTGGAATTTTCTCAGCTGAGCTCAGTTTCCTTCCTCCACTGTCAGTCTTCCTTCACTCTGTATTGTCTCATAATTATTCTTCTATGTATTCATTCTCTGATTTCTGGTTTACTTGGATAAATAGATTTCTTTGCTACTTATTGTGTGTTCATTGTAGAATTGATATTTAGTCAGAAGAGAGTTGAGAATTGTATATTTCACATGGAATCTCCTTTCTCCATTCATGAACAGTGATTAGAAGTTTAGTTTTGAACCTAAAAAACTACATGTCCTCTCCATCAATTGGGGAATGGCTGAACAAATTGTCAATGTGATGGAACACTATTGTATATGAAATCACAAGGGACAGGACTTCAGAATAGCCTGGAAGACTTGCATGATCTAATGGTGAATGAAGTAAGCAGAATCAGAAGAACATTATACACACTAACAGAAACATTGGATGATGATCAACTATGCTGGACTTGCTCATTTCAACAGCAGAATACTCATAGACAATTCTAAAAGACTTGTAATGGGAAATACCATCCATATCCAGAGAAGGAACTGGGGAGTTTAAATGCAGACCAAAGCTTATCTTTAATTATCTGTCTCTATTTTTTTTCCTGTTTTGATTTCATTCTTCTTTCACAACATGATTAATATGGATCTATGTTTAGCATGGTTATATGTGTGTAATTTCTGTTAGATTGCTTTCTGTTCAAAGGAGGGGAGAAGGAAAGGAGAGAGGGAGAAAAATGTAAAACTCAAAACCCTGCAAAAACATGATTGCTAAAATCTATCATTTGCACTTAGTTGGAAAATAAATAAATAAAACATTAAAAAACCCTGTATCTTCTAGAACAATAATATTTATTATTAAAGCAACAAGATATTAATGCTAACCCAGTATCCCTCTCTCTCTGAGGAGAGCAGAGTCACCAAGCTTCTGTCCCTTAAATAGTATTTTCCCTCATGGCAGGAAAGTTTCCCTTGGAGAAGCATTGGAAAAGAAAAGGATTGAGAGGCCTACTCCTTTGAGACAAACAATAATGTGTTCAGTGGGGTATAGTCCTATGGGGCATAGCTATAGGATATAGCCCTATCTATATTACCATAACAACCTTCTTTTTTATTTTTTTATTTATTTAAGGCAATGGGTTAAGTGACATGCCCAAGGTCACACAGCTAGGCAAACTATTAAGTGTCTGAGACCAAATTTGAACTCAGGTCCTCCTGATTCCAGGGCTGGTGCTCTATCCATTGTTCCACCTAGCTACCCCTATACCAGTAATTTTTCAAAAAAACATGGAATAAATAGTTGGGACTATTTTATGGTGAGTTCATTTGATATTTCAGTGGATGAACAGTAGATTTGGAGGCAGAAGACTAGCTCTGATAGTTACTATATGAAATGCAATCAAGTACTCCACCTATTTTGTGTCAGCTACTGTGCTGAGAGTTTTACAATTATCTCATTTGAGCCTCACAACAACCCTGAGATGTAGGTGCTCATTTTATAGTAAAAAACACTGAAGTAGACTGAGATTAAGTCATTTGCCCACAGTCCCATAGTCTAAGGTTGGAGTTGACCCAGATTATCCAGACATCAATGCACCATTTCGGTGCCTCTAGCTAATCACTCCAAATCTCAGGATTTCATGAATAAATCTTCTTGATTGAGTTTGAAAAGAACTTTGTTTTTTACTGATACATATAGACACTTACAGATTTTCCAATGTATGGACACAGTCTCCTAATCAAGTTCATCATGCTGTTTTTAGGAAAGCAATAAATCATAGAGCTCCCCATTAGACTGTGAGCTCTTTGAGGAAAAGAGGATTTATTTCCGTTGTGTTCCCAACCCTTAGAACAGTGCCTGATACTGTTTTCACTATAATTTCTAGTGACATGTCTAATAGACATTGTCTTCATTGCTTCACCCCTGATTTTCTGGAAAAGGATTCTAGTTCATCTCTATTACATATAATAGTAACACCTGGTTTTAGATATGTCCTATTTGTTACTTTAAGGAAAAGTCAATTAATTACCAAGTCTTCCAGTGTTTTTCATAGAAATGGGGTTCATATTTTGTTAAAAGTCTTTTCTTCATCTATAATATAATTATGTGATTTAAATTTTTTTATTACTATAGTTAATTAAATTTATAGTTTCCATAATATTAAGTCAACCCTATATTCCTAGTATAAATTCAATTGGTTATCTTTGTGATATGTCATTTTAGCCTCTTAGTTGCACCTAGGGAATTGACCTATAAATTTTTTGTTTTTTCTCTACCAGGTTTTTCACAAAGACCAAAACCAAGTCTTAGCAAGAATGTTAAAGTATCTCTTCTTTTGATATACTTGCAGTTTATGTAGCATTGGAATTTTTTTCATTAAATGTTTGATAGAGTTCACTTGTGAACCATCTGGTACTAGAGACTTTTGGTTCTTTGCTTTTTATTTTTTTGTCTTTTTGAAAGTTCATTTATGGCTTTTTCAATTTCTTGAATTTGATATTCCACGGGAAAACCTTGGTTGGAGGCAGAACAAACCAAATTCTGATGTTCCCAAAGGAAATCTTGAGTGAGATCATTAAATAAAGGAGGTTTCTGTGCAGAGCATACTTATGCAACTTTGGGCAAATAACATCACCCTCAGTAATAAAAAGGGGATAATACTTTCTGCCCTCCCTACCTTGAGGAATGTTGTGAGAATCAAGTAAGAGAATATAGTTCCGAAGTTCTTTTGAAATCATGAGATACTTATATAATTGTAAGCTACTATTATCAAGAAGTAATTCAGAATTTCCCCAGTTGTCAATACAAAACCATACTTAGCTGTTCAATTTTTGAAAGGGAAAATATCTTCCCTTCTTTGGTAAGGACAAACAAAAACAACTGTGTAAGTAACAATTTTGTAATCACTCCCTCTCTTCTGTTTATTTCAACAAATACAAAAACAATTCACAGGGAAGGGAAATGTCAAGTTTCATTGAATATGCAAGTTTTCATTGATGTGAGATGGTCAGAATGACAGAATCTTTGAGTTAGGAGAGATGACTTGGTAGAGTCATGACTTAAAAGTGAATACATAAAAAAAATTTACTTTTAGGTTTTTAGACCAGGAACTATAACAATGTAAATGGAAAGAACAACCACCAAAAAAAAAATCAAAAGTGAATTTTTTGAGGGACAAAACCAAAACGGAAGAGTATTGATTCTCCCAATATTTCCCTCTAAACAACTTTAAACTAAACCTCTAATTGAACTTTAGAGTGACAGAATGAATGAAAGATCAGGGTAAAACATTCTTCTAGCCTAATTGTCTCAGGCAGATAAGGAGAGATCTGGGACACAGAGGTGGAGACTAACCTGGAGTGAACATGAATGCAACACCAGTGGTTGGAGTTGGTGGTGATAACAGCAGCAGCAACACAAATTTCAGGAGCTCTCAAACAAGAGATGATAAGAGGATCTGGCAAGAGGACAGAAAAAAATTAAATGAGACCCTTGTACTAGCACTGAAAATAAGGTCAAAAATTGTATGACTGCAAGTTACTTTTATTACAAAGATGCTTCTACTGTCATCAGAGCAGACCTTGTACTATTGACCTATCCAATGGAGGTATCTCTTTTGTATCCTGGATATATCATCATCCAGTTTCTATTTAAACATTTCCAATACCAAGAAACTCAGTACCTCACAATTAAGCCCATTCTATTTAGGGACCATTCAAATGATTACAAAATCCTTTCTTATTTTGGGTCAAAATCTGGCTCAAGGTAATGGTCCTAGCTCTACTATTTGAAAAAGAAGAGAATACAATGATAAATTTCAAACTAGATCTATCTTAAAGGTTCATGCCTTTCTTTTTTTGAGGATAAGGAAACTAAAGTCTTGAAAAGCAAAGTGTCCTATATTAGACCAAAGAAGCTCTAAGTAGCAAAGTCAAGATTCAAAATCTGGTCTTTGGTTCCAAGTCCAGTTGTCTTTGCATTGTACCATGTTATCTCAGAAGAAAAACTTACCATATCTTCCACATAATAATTTTAAAGGACCTAGACTACTAGAACTTTACTTTTAAGTCTACCCCCTCCCTACCCATGCTAAACCTTTTCCTGTCAACCATTTTCCTTTAGTAGGAATCAATTGCCATCTTGATGACTACTGTATTTCATGATATTAAGAACCTGCAGATGTAGTAAATTCTCCTTATTCAGGAAGCTTGTAGATAGGAACCTGGGTCTGGAGACAGGAAGTCCTGAGTTCAAATCCAGTCTCAGGCCCTGGAAATGTCACTTAATCTCTATCTGCCTCAATTTCTCCAACATAAAAATGAGAATAATAATAATAATTATTATACACAACAAGGTTGCTGTGATGATCAAATGAGATAATATTTGTAAAACACATAGTAAAGTTCTTGACCCATAGTAGGTGCTTAATAAATGCTTTTATCCTTCCCTGCCCCCATAATTGGGAGGAAAGTGGAGCATATGCTCTGTACAAAGCTGTTACTTATTAAAGGTAGTCAACTAACTTTAATTACAGTCTTCTGTCAGTGGAAGTCTAGTCCACATTTTTTTAAATGTTTGCATTTAAAGAGCCCTGTACTGGCAAGCAAACAATATTCCAGAATAATTTGGATTCTTTTAAGTTCTGCCAAGAGAAAAAAAAAAGGTGGGTAGTTTTTTCTTTTTGTTTTGAATCTTCAGGAGAGGAAGATCCCACTAACTTTTAACAAGATAAGTAATAAAGTTTTTTGTGACTCAACAAGGGAAAATTTCCAAGAATAATCTTTGTTTTTCATTTGTTTCTTTGGTATTTCTGCAGGGGGGGGGGGAACTGTCTTGAGCTTTTTATATTATTCACTCTTCAAGTTTTAGAATGGTCTGAATAGATACATTCTCATATAGACTGAATCATCTACTACCAATGATTAAAAATTAAATACTCAGTTGAAATATTCATCACTTTGGAAGCTTAAACTTTATTTTATTTTATTTTTTCTTTTTTTTAAAAGGCAAAGTCAAGGCTAAAGTAGATATATTTTTCAAGTCTTTCTCACAAGGGGCTTTCAATTGACAAAAGCATTGCTAACTCCTCTCATATAAATTTTGTCTATGTTCATTTATTCATTCATTCAATAACCATTTAAGTGCCATCATGTGCCTGATCCTGTCACAGATGCTGAACAAAACAGTCTTTTCTCTAAAATATCTTACAGAGTATTCTATTGGAGGAAATCACAAATATCCATATAAGTAAATATAACAAAATAATATCAAGGAGTACTAACCACTAGGAGAATCAAGAGAGGCCTCCATATTCTATATAGTACCACATCAGTAATGGAAAGTCATAAAATTTAGCCTATGATCCAGATGGTCAAGTGTATGAAATGCAAAACCAGCCATCTATTTAGCAATATTCAGATGAATTTTAAAATATTTTATTCATTTGTTCAGTATAATATATGTCCATCTTTTATTTGAATGAATATTCATTCATTTTATATTCATTATATAGACAAAGTCTATATAAAGGAGTCATCAAAACTTTTGTCAACTGAAGCATTAGTGTTGCCATTTTACAAAGGAGTCTAAGAGTTAAAAGGTGTTAAGCGATACTTAATATAAATTTTTCTCTCACATCTGTTTCCTCTTTTCTATTCCCACTGCTCATGGCTACAGAACAGGTTCTACCTAGACTATTTCAGTAACCTTTCTTTTTATTTATCCTTCATATCACCTGATTAATCTTCCTTAAATGTATATAAAATCCTGTCTTCCCTCCAATCAAAAATCCCCCATGGTTCTTTATTGTCCTTCAAGTGAAGTTCTAAATCCTTTATCCAGTATAATGCACAAGTTTCTATTTGGTGTGGTGGTGATGGTTGTTCAGTTATTTTTCAGTTATGTCCAACTCTTTATGACCCCATTTGGAATTTTCTTGGCAAAGATAATGGAGTGGTTTGCCATTTTTTCTTCAGCATTTTACAGATGAGGAAACTGAGACAAATGGGGTTAAGTGATTTGTCTAAGGTTACACAGCTAGTAAGTATCTAAGGCTGCATTTCAACTCAGTACCTGGCACTCCAGGTATTCCAACTATGTGCCCAGCAGTGCTGCTCTCTTACTACACACAAGATCACAGAAATAACAAGATCATACATACTGAGCTGGGAAGAACCTTAGAAGTCTTTTGGCCCTATTGTCTCATCTTAGATTAAGGAATTGAATCCCTAAAAAGTTAAATGACTTAACCAAAGTCTCCAAGGTAATAAGTATCAGAGCTGGAATTTGAGATCAGATCCTCCAACTCCACGTCCGTTGAACTATGGTTGCCTTACAATATGTCATATTTTTAAATGCCCCTATCAGAGAAAGAGTCTTCATCGGGGGCATCATAGTTCTGAACACACATGTTTAAACACAATTTAGTTCTAAGATATTATAAAACTCGTTTATTGTGGTCTTCAGGATCCCACTATTAGTATAGAAAGTCTCCTGGAATCTGTAGACAGATTTCAGGAGATTCATGAACTTGGATAAAAAAAATTACAACTTTATTTGCACTAAAAATATAATTTGAAATTGATACTTCAATTATAAATATAGACAACAAAATAATATTCTGAGAAAGTTTTAACAAACTGCCAAAGGGGTCCATGACAGAATAAAGGTAAAGAACCCCTGCTCTTGAGGATCAGGTAAAACAAAATCCATTACTAGTTCAGGCAGAAACAGGTACCAAGAAATTTTTATGATACTCATAAAAGAATTGAGAAAAAGAAGTCAGAGTGCACTTTGAGTAAGGAAGTGGGTACCAGGAAAGATGAGAAAGACTAATTTATTGATTCAACCTCTTCTATCACCTATCAATATCACCCAGGTCAATCATCAGATGTCAGGGGCAAGGTCAAGGGAGAAAATTATGACTAATTGGAACCAAAGACTAGAACTGGTCCGAGAAATGGAAACCAAAAACAGAAATATGATCAGCTTTGGTCATCTATTCATTCATTTTTTCATTCAGCAAATTTGTATTAGGCCCAAACTGTGTACTAGGGGGTTAACAAAAGGAAATAAAAATAGAATGAAAATGTTAAAGAAAAGTAAAGGAAGTAAAACAGAGTTAATCACTCTTGTGCCTTCTTTGTTTTTTGGTCTAGTTTCTTTTATGGAAAGAAGCAAGCATTTCTTATATGTCTGGCATTGTGCAATAAGCACTTTATAAATACTACCTCAATCTAATCATGCAGCAACCTGAGAAATTTGATGCTAAAATTTATTCTAATTTTACAGAAAGGGAAACTGAGGCAGACAAGGATCGATTTGCTGAGAGTCTTCCTAGCTAATCAGTGTTTGAGATCAGATCTGAACATTTCTTTCTAACTTCAGGTCCAACATTCTATTCATTGCACCGCCAGAACATGGAGAGTCTCACCAAGCCTGAATTTGATCTGTGACTATGGATGAGAAAACATAGACAACAAAGTATGATGTGATGATGAAATAGAATTAACTCTGAGTCAGAAGTAAAGAGTTAGGCCTAAAACCCATCAGGCTCCTGACTGTTCCCATTACACAATTCTTTCTTTTATTTGCATTACTTAGCAGTAAAAATCTGCCTCACATAACCTGGCAATTGACTCTATACTGTTTTGTGTTGTCTTCTTTCTTTTACTTCCTAACTAGATTACAAGTTGTTTCAAAATGGGTACAACATCTTCCATCCTTTAATATCATTCCTTTCCCCTGATTGAGCACAGAAAGATTTATTGATTTGAGCCATTGATTTGAACCCAAAATGTTCTTTCCACTCAAAAAAGGGATATGTTAATGAATACTTATTGTGGGATAGGAAGTTATAAGCTAGTGAATAGATAGAGAGGGTTTCCCTGCAGGTGTCACAGTTCTGGTATAACTTTAATCCTATCCATTTGCT